>NC_084627.1:21348523-21411023 GCF_033978795.1 Nerophis ophidion
GTTCAATCCCGGGCTCGGGAACTTTCCGTGTGGAGTTTGCATGTTTTCCCCGTGACTGCGTGGGTTCCCTCCGGGTACTCCGGCTTCCTCCCACTTCCAATGACATGCACCTGGGGATAGGTTGATTGGCAACACTAAATGGTCCCTAGTGTGTGAATGTTGTCTGTCTATCTGTGTTGGCCCTGCGACTTGTCCTGGGTGTACGCCGCCTTTCGCCCGGATGCAGCTGAGATAGGCCCCATCACCCCTGCCACCCCAAAAGGGACAAGCGGTAGAGAATGGATGATGGATGGATGAACCAACAGCGCCTTTGCTGGTTGCAACTAGTAGTGCACTCTATTTTGCCTCAATTGCTTCAATACATCCATTTGTCCATGTTCTACCGCTTGTCCCTTTGGGAATGGCGGGGGGTGCTGGAGCCTATCTCAGCTGCATTCGGGCAGAAGGCGGGGTACACCCTGGACAGGTCACCACCTCAATACAATATAATTATATACATTTGGCCAACTACAGAGCTTTTAATACTAGAGTTCTGTCTTAAAACACACTGCAAATTTATGACCAAATCCTCAACAAATAATACCAGGCCTGGACAATTATTTTGACTCTGGGGGGCCAAATAAATGTGTCTGGGGGCCGGTATATCTATTTTTAGGAAAACTAATACAAAACCTCTCAATAAAGTCTGATTGAATGCAAATTATGGTGGCTACCACTGCCGCCACCTGGAGCCGTCGCTTTTTTTTCTTCTTTTTTTTAGTTCTTCACTCTAACTTTCCTCATCCACAAATCATTCATCCTCACTCAAATTAATGGGGAAATTGTCGCTTTTTCGGTCCGAATAGCTCTTACTGCTGATGGCTTACATTATAAACAATGTGAGGATGTGAGAACCCCTCACACCGGTGACGTCACGCGCACATCGTCTGCTACTTCCAGTAAAGGCAAGGCTTTTTTATTAGCGACCAAAATTTGCGAACTTTATCGTTGATGTTCTCTACTAAATCCTTTCAGCAAAAATATGGCAATATCGCGAAATGATCAAGTATGACACATAGAATGGACCTGCTATCCCCGTTTGAATAAGAAAATCTCATTTCAGTAGGCCTTTAATGTATTTTGGGGTTCATTGAGGCTAGCTAATTTTATTTGTTTTGGAAAGTCTTGACAAGCCCCATTTTCTTGTTCTATTGGCAGATATTTTTGTTTAGTTCAGATAAAATACCCCTCATTTTTGTATTTTTTTTTCTTGTTATTGAACACTGACTTATTGCAGTGTACTTTGTGTCCAGAGTACATTTCATACAGTATGTTCTGAACCGAACTCACTAAAAATCAAGCATATAGCGTTTTATTGGTAAGAACTGCAAACCAGTAATCCATAAACAAGAACAAAACGGATATTTTTGCAAGTATGTCATAAGATGCAGCAAATGAGGCGATGTTTGTGCTAAGAAGGCAGTCTGGGGAGATTAGTGCCCATGTGAGAGCAGGAGGGATTTGACTGGATTGAACAGGATGACCCGCCGTGCTCATGTTAACATCAGTGAGATGAACCCTTCCCGTCGTGTCTAACAGGGAGGACCCACCCATTTTTTTTTTTTTTTTTTTTTAGAGATGTTTCCCCCTGGTATGGTTCTCATCCCTCACATAGAAAAGGTTCTGGTGATACGCACCCTGCCCTACAGGATCAAATCAAACGCTTTTCCGTTCTTATTTCGCTTTAATTTTCCTTTTGCTGTGGATAAACAGGCAGATAGGAAAGTAAACGCCCACATGGCAACATTGGTGCTTTAGTTGGAGATTGGAGATGCTAAAACATCTGTGGTGCCCACTTTGATGCGGCGCTCCATTTCCCTGCGGCCCTCAGTCTCCTCTTGAATCAAATCAAAGATATAAACAAAGTAAAAAGTCTACTGGCCAACTCCAGGGAAAAAAAGAATGTTGAAGCAAAATATTTCCTGCTTAACTTAACAAAATATAAGTAAACATATTTGTTGATATTAGTATAGTATACATTATAAAAATATAGTAGACATTCAGTGTGCAACTTTCTAATAGAGCCAGAATCTCCAACTTTCATCACCCACTTCGACCAAAACAAAGAATAGGTAAGATGTTTGCACGTGTTCCCCCCCAAAAATTGTGGTCATTTCTGCTGATTTATCATTAAATAGTGACACAATGTCTGATGTGGACACTTATATAAAATACTAAGAGTTTAAGCAAATATTCTTGGACTCTTTGGTGTGTTACTGTATCACCAGCTACCTGTTAAAGACCCCTGTATTGTCACTTTCATAAAGTGTACTGTCACTATCATAAGGTGTGGCGTCACAATCATAAAGTGTAGTGTCAACACCATGAGGTGTATTGTCACTATCATAAGGTGTAGTGTCACTATTATAAGGTGTAGTGTCACTATCATAAGGTGTAGTGTCACTATTATAAGGTGTTTTGTCACTATCATAAGGTGTTGTGTCAACACCATGAGGTGTATTGTCACTACCATAAGGTGTAGTGTCACTATTATAAGGTGTTTTGTCACTATCATAAGGTGTTGTGTCAATACCATGAGGTGTATTGTCACTATCATAAGGTGTAGTGTCACTATTATAAGGTGTTTTGTCAACACCATGAGGTGTATTGTCACTATCATAAGGTGTATTGTCAATACCATAAGGTGTAGTGTCAACACCATGAGGTGTATTGTCACTATCATAAGGTGTAGTGTCACTATTATAAGGTGTTTTGTCACTATCATAAGGTCTTGTGTCAACACCATGAGGTGTATTGTCACAATCATAAGGTGTAGTGTCACTATTACAAGGTGTTTTGTCACTATCATAAGGTGTTGTGGCAACACATGAGGTGTATTGTCACAATCATAAGGTGTAGTGTCACTATTGCAAGGTGTTTTGTCACTATCATAAGGTGTTGTGGCAACACCATGAGGTGTATTGTCACTATCATAAGGTGTAGTGTCACTATTATACGTTTTTTTGTCACTATCATAAGGTATTGTGTCAACACCATGAGGTGTTTTGTCACTATCATAAGGTGTAGTGTCTATATTATAAGGTGTTTTGTCAATATCATAAGGTGATGTGTCAACACCCTGAGGTGTTTTGTCATTATCATAAGGTGTAGTGTCACTATTAAAAGGTGTTTTGTCACTATCTTTATGTGTAGAGCCAAAATCATAAGGTGTAGTGTCACTATCATGAGGTCTACTGTCACTATCTTAAGGTGTATTGTCATGATCATGAAGTGCAATGTCAATATCATAAGTCGTAGTGTCACTATCATAAAGTGTATTGTCATGATCATGAAGTGTAGTGTCACTATCATAAGGTGTAGTGTCAATATCATAAGGTGTATTGTCACTATCATAAGATGTAGTGTCTATATCATAAAGAGTACTGTCACTATCATAAGGTGTATTGCCACTATCATAAGGTGTAGTGTTAATATCATAAGATGTATTGTCACAGTCATGAAGTGTAGTGTCACTTCCATAGGATGTAGTGTCAATATCATAAAGTGTAGTGTCACACATTGGTACTTTAACTTAACTATCATAAGGTGTAGTGTCAATATCATAAGGTGTATTGTCACGATCATGAAGTGTAGTGTCACTATCAAAGGGTGTGTTGTTACTATCATAAGGTCTCGTGTCACTATCATAATGTCTAGTGTCAAAATCATAAGATGTATTGTCACAATCATGAGGTGTAATGTCACTATCATAAGATGTATTGTCAAGATAATAAAGTTTAGTGTCACTTTCATAAGGTGTAATGTCACTATCATAACAACAACTTGGATACACAACTAGTGTTTTGAGGACCAGACATCATCAATAACTTTACTATCAATTGATTAACGTGGACCCCGACTTAAACAAGTTGAACAACTTATTGGGGTGTTACCATTTAGTGGTCAATTGTACGGAATATGTACTGTACTGTGCATTCTACTAATAAAAGTTTCAATCAATCAATCAATCATCATTATAACAGCAACATGTTAGCAGAATTGTTGAATGACTCTTCTAAAAACGTAAGCTAGCATCGCGACTAAGCCAGCTACCTTTTTGACTTTATAACCACATGCATCTTCCCCAACAGACAAGAACGATCTACGAACCACCATATTGCTTTAACGAAAAAATGTCACGTTTGTAGTCAGATTATCAGAAACTTGGCAGATAGCTTCAGCTAGCTGTGCCACACCGAGGTAGAGTGACTGACAACCCGGGCAAAGATAATACCAAAGATGGCAGAAAAGTTCATCTGCAATGAGCTGGAATGTGATGGATCAGAACCACTGGCATCGATTGGTTTACTCCAGGGGTCGCCAACCCGCGGTTCTTAGATCACTCTGATGTGGCTCAGCTGCATGCTTGCCAACCCCCCCATTTTTCCGGGAGGTTTTACGGATTTCAGTGCCTCTCTCAGAAATCTCCCCAGGATAACATTCTCAGATTTTCACCCGGCAAACAATATTGAGGGCGTGCCGTGATGGCAATGCCTTAAACTTCCTCTCGACCATGTTGTCGCGTCTGCTTTAAATGGTAAATGGATTGTACTTGTATAGCGCTTTTCCACCCATTTTTTTAAGGAGCCCAAAGCGCTTTGACACTACTTCCACATTTACCCATTCACACACACATTCACACTCTGACGGCGGGAGCTGCCATGCAAAGCGCTCACCAGGACCCATCAGGAGCAAGGGTGTAGTGTCTTGCCCAAGGACACAACGGACGTGACCAAGATGGTAGAAGGTGGGGATTGGTGCGTCAGTTGAGGTGGGCAGGGTATATAATATAGCCCGGAAGATTTTGGGATACATGGGATTCTGGGTATTTGTTCTGTTGTGTTTATGTTGTGTTGCAGTGCGGATGTTCTGCCGAAATGTGTTTGTCATTCTTGTTTGGTGAGGGTTCACAGTGCGGCGCATATTAGTAAGCGTGCTAAAGTTGTTTATATCACAACACACAGTGTAACCTGTATGGCTGTTGAGCAAGTATGCCTTTCAGTCACTTATGTGTGTCTGCAGGAGCCTCATACAACATTTGAATGGGCTGGTAAGTTGTTTGTTACGGTTGTAGAGGGCGCTAAACGCATTGTCATCAGAGCACGTCCTTATTATTGTTGTTTGGGTGAAAACCAGCAGACAGTCGAGAGAACGGTTGCTCTGAAACTCGGTAGTCTCCCGGAAAAATTAAGATGGTTGGCGAATGGGATTTTGTCAAGCGGCATTCAAATAAAACTTGTGGGCCACACTAATATTACATTTTTATATTACGGTGCGGGCCGCGTGTCTGAGACCGCTGGTTAATACACAGCACAAAGCAAAAAAAAACTTTGTACGCTATGTTATTTCATTTTAAATTTCAAAGCTCCCATAGTTTTCTTTATTTTGTGAAACGGGTCAAAATGGCTCTTTGAGTGGTAAAGGTTGCCGACCCCTGGTTTAGTCTTAGGAAAATGGTTCTGTAGCTGTTATCATTAGATGGAATGTATCTATATTCTACAGACTTCTCAGAGTAATACAAATACGGGCCAAATTGCGTCACTTTTCAGCTCAATACGGAACGCATACTTTGGCACTAAATATGGGACAATTGGCAACACCAGGTCTCAGTCTGACTAATGCGTCAATACGCCGTAGACCTGAGCCAAGCCTTCTCTGGCAGTGGAAACACAGCAGGATAAAAACAAATGTGTTTTGAACAACATCATCTGTACAAATCCACCTAAAACCATGTAAAAATGCAAAACCTTTGGGTAAGACTTTCTAGAAGATTCTAAAAGGTGTCAATGGGAATGTAGGGAATGTGTAACTTATTGGAGAAGAATAGGGTAAGGACAACGGTTAGGTCTGCAATTGTCTAAAATGTCCTGCTAGGACATATTGTTCGGCTGAGAAAGTTTACTGAAACTAAGAATTGTTGATCTTGTCAGCTAATCTATGACTAGGAAGAGAGAAAAAAGTCTTACTCAAAACTGATCCCACAAATTGTAAGCATAAAATTAGAGCAGGGGTCGGCAACCCAAAATGTTGAAAGAGCCATATTGGACAAAAAACACAAAACACAAATCTGTCTGCAGTCGCAAAAAAATTAAATCTTATAATGAAGGCACCACATGATGTAAGTGTCTGTATTAGTTGTATTAGCCTACTATCATTATCATTTTTGCAACATTGGAAATCTCACAGGATGAGATAACTTCTGGAAATGGCTGTCTCAGAATGGCCAAAGGTGTAGATGTGTGTGTCAAAGTTTAAGGAAATGGCAGGCTGTCTTCTTCTAATGGATTTATTCCAATCTTTGCAAGCTGGGTAACGTTTGCTGTGGTCTGGAACAATATGGCACACAAACAACTATGAGAAATGCAGCCAATATTACATACAGATAATGTGTCATGAGACATGCAAATATAAATTAAATACACAGAGGACGTCAGTAAAGGAAAAAAAAATTGCTTAAATATACCTGCAAATGAGGTATAATAATATGTACATACAGCTGGCCTAAATAGCATGTTAGCATCGATTAGCTTGTAGTCTTGCATTGACCAAATATGCCTGATACGCCCTCCAGTAAATCAATAAATCAACAAAGCTCACCTGCCTGCATTCATGCACAGCATAAAACATTTGGTGGTCAAAATGAAACAAAGAAGGAGTGGCATAAAACAAGCCTTTCTGTGGCAGCATTGGAGAAAGTCGTACATGTAAACAAACTACGATGAGTTCAAGGATCGCTGAAATTAGTAGGACAAAACGGTGCTTGTCATTGAACAATGTTCAATACAAACAGTGGGATTTCTAACAATTAGGAAGTTTTGTGTTATGTTTGTCCTCCTACAAAAAACATATTAAAACAAAAAAAATAAATGCTTTTCTTCATCTTTTTCCATTTTCACACATCTCTGAAGGAGGTCCAGGGAGCCACTAAGGTGGTGCGAAAGAGCCTCCCAGAATTTCGCAGGCTTTTTTTTTTTGTGATTGCCGTGGCCAAAAATCCTTGATTTTGCAGCATCTTGCTCAGAAAGTTTCAGCAAAAGTTGCGATGGTTCATAGAAATAAATAGTTGATATAATGATACACATTGTTGTTCCTGGTTTGTCTACACACAAAAAAAACAAACATAACATTGGATTCTGGTTGACGTTCACATGGACAAAGATAAGACCTTCTGGAGGGAAAGTTCTGTGGTCAGATAAAACACAAATTGAGCTGTTTGGCCACAATACCCAGCAATATTTTTGGAGGAGAAAAGTTGAGGACTTTAATCACAGTGTTTGACCACTCCTCTTGACAAAATCGGTGCATTGTCTGGTTGGAACACCCAAGTGTGCCCAAGACCCAACCTCCGGGGTCATGATTTTAGGTTGTCCTGAGGAATTTGGAGGTAATGCTCCTTTTTCATAGTCCCATTTACTCTCTGTAAAGCACCAGTTCCATTGGTGGCAAAACATGCGCAGAGCATAATACTACCACCACCATGCTTTACAGTAGGAATGGTGTTCCCGGGATTAAAGGCCTCACCTTTTTTCCTCCAAACATATTGCTCGGTATTGTGGCCAAACAGCTCAATTTGTGTTTCATCTGACCACAGAATGTTCCTCCTTATCTGTGTCCATGTGATGTCAGATGAAACAAAAATTGAGCTTTTTGACCAAAAGACCCAGCAATATGTTTGGAAGAGAAAACTTGAGGCCTTTAATCCCAGGAACACCAATCCTACCGTCAAGCATTGTGGTGGTAGTATTATGCTCTGGGCCTGTACACTTTATAATAGTGACACTACACTTTATGATAATGAAACTACGCCTAAGGATGGTGACACTACACCTTAAGATAGTGACACTACATTTCATGATAGTGACACTACAGCTTATGCTAGTGACACTGCATTTTTGATAGTCACATCACACTTTATTATAGTGACCCTACACTTTAAGATAGTGACAATACAACTTATGATAGTTACACTAAACGTCATGATAGTGACACTACAACTTATGATAGTTACACTAAACCTCATGATAGTGACACTACACCTTATGCTAGTGACACTGCATTTTTGATGGTCGCATCACACTTTATCATAGTGACCCTACACTATATTATAGTGACAGTACATTTTTGATAGTGACACTACACTTTATGATAGTGACACTGCCCTTTATTATAGTTACACTGCATTTTGTTATAGTGACAATGCACTCTATGATAGTGACACTACACCTTATGCTAGTGACTTTGCATTTTTGATAGTCACATCATACTTAAGTCGGGGTCCACGTTAATCAATTCATGGTAATGTTAATGATGGTGTTTGGTCCTCAAAACACTAGTTGTGTATCTAAGTTATTGAGCAAAGTGTGTCCAGCTTTATGATGGAGACACTACACTTTATGATAGTGACACTACACATTATGATAGTGACACCACACATTATGATAGTGACACTACACCTTATGATAGTGAAACTAGGCCTAAGGATGGTGACACTACACCTTAGGATGGTGACAATACACCTTATGATGGTGACACAACACCTTATGCTAGTGACACTGCATTTTTGATAGTCACATCAAACTTTATTATAGTGACCCTACACTTTAAGAAAGTGATACTACACCTTATGATAGTGACAGTAAATGTTTGATAATGACACTGCACCTGATGATAGTGACACTAAACTTCATGATAGTGACACTACACCTTATGCTAGTGACACTGTAATTTTGATAGTTGCATTACACTTTATGATAGTGTCACTGCCTTTTATTATAGTTACACTACATTTTGTTATAGTGACAATGCACTGTATGATAGTGACACTACACCTTATGCTAGTGACCATGCATTTTTGATAGTCACATCATACTTAAGTCGGGGTCCACGTTAATCAATTCATGGTAAAGTTACATTGTTTAATGCATCCAGCGGGGCATCACAACAAAATTAGGCATAATAATGTGTTAATTCCATGACTGTAGAAATCGGTATCGGTTGATATCGGTATCGGTAATCAAGTATTGGACAATATCAGAATATCGGACATTGGCAAAAAAGCCATTATCGGACATCTCTAGTCATTTCGTGTAGCAGTAAAGAAGAAAGCAAACAGGCACTACAATGAAGTCAGCGACAAGGACAAATAATCCCTGATCTCATCCCGTCGTCTCATCTAACGACTTCCTTACAATGTGACAACGGTTAATGTCGCTCATTACGCTCACGAACGGCAAAATGAGTAGTGATTCATGTAAACAGGGGCCATCTTGGCAGATTGATGGAGGCTGCGTGCACAAATGAAGTGCCACATTAACTCTTGGTAAGTACAAAACGCTGGTAGCTAATGGGTCATTTGCAAGTAAGAGTCATTACCACTACTAGTCTTAATCTGGTCATAAAATGACTACTTCCAGTATGGTGGGAAAGGGAGGGGGGGGGGGGGGGATCTGTTTACAGTGCAAAGATCAGGAGAAAACCCACCACCTTAAGGCCTTCCCTACGCTTTGACACGCGGCGGACAAAAATAACCCAGATTAGCCTAATCGCCGCACTTATCACTTCAGCCACCCTCCCAAGACTGTAGCTGTCATCCGTCTGCTTACTGTAGCGTGTACACTATGCAGCCGGGGCATTGGGGGCGAAGGGGAGCGGGGCGGGTAGCCCATTGAGTCAGTTTTCATCCAAAACGGGTTGATATGAAAAATTTAAAAAAATAATATATTTTTTTGAATGCTAAAAATAAAGCGGCAGCTGCTGGGTAATGGAGCAGATGTTGATATAGTGTGACTGCTGAGGAGCTGCCGAAAAACACACATAGTCCCCCTCAGGCAGGAGCGATAGCTCAGGACGCCACAGATTGCATCCTTAAAAAAAAAAAATAATAACAAAAAAAATAACATTAGATTATTTTTCTTTCTGAATACCGTATTTCCTGGAATTGCCGCCTGGGCGCTAATCAATTTAAAGGGGAACATTATCACAATTTCAGAAGGGTTAAAACCAATTAAAATTAGTTCCCAGTGGCTTATTTTATGTTACAGAGTTTTTTTCAAATATTTACCCATCCTGGAATATCCCGAAAAAAGGCTTTAAAGTGCCTGATTTTTGCTATCTGTGAAGCCACCGTCCATTTTCCTGTGCCGTCATCCAGTGATGCCAATACAAACAACATGGCGGATACCACAGCAAGATATAGCGACATTAGGTCGGATCCAGACTCGGATTTCAGCGGTTTAAGCGATTCAACAGACTACGCATGTATTGAAACGGATGGTTGGAGTATGGAGGCAGACAGCCAAAACGAAATTGAAGAAAAAACTGAAGCTATTGAGCGAATAGCTATTGACGCTATTCGACCATGTCCGCCCTAGCATCGCCTGTAAAATGTGTTGACCAAACGATCGGGACTTTCGCATTGACACTGGAGCAACTTAAATCAGTCGATTGGTAAGTGTTTGTTTGGCATTAAATGTGGGTGGAGGGAAACGCTGGATGAAAATACAGCTACAAATGTACATACAGCTAGCCTAAATAGCATTTTAGCATCGATTATCTGGTAGTCATGCCGCGACCAAATATGTCTGATTAGCACATAAGTCAATAACATCAACAAAACTCACCTTTGTGATTTCGTTAACTTTATCGTTGGAAATGCATCTGCTTTGAGTGTCGCAGGGTATCCATTCATCTCTGTGCCATGTCTGTTGTAGCATTGCCGGTAAAATGTGCGGACCAAACGAGGGACTTTCGCATCTGTTGACACTGGAGCAACTTAAATCTGTCGATTGGTAAGTGTTTGTTGGGCATTAAATGTGGATGGAGGGAAAGGCTGGATGCAAATATAGCTACAAATGAGGCATAACGATGCAATATGTACATACAGCTAGCCTAAATAGCATGTTAGCATCGATTAGCATGCCGTGCTAATCGATGCACATTCCACGTAAATCAACTGGAATCCGTCCCTGATCGTGTTGTTACACCCTCCGACAACACAAGGTATCGGAAAACAGTCAGTAAAACGGCAAATAAAAGAGCTGATTTGACTTGCTGCGTGTAATGTGTTTGAGAAAATGGCGTTGACTACACAGGTGACGTCACGTTTTGACGTCATCGCTCCGAGAGCAAATAATAGAAAGGCGTTTAATTCTCCAAAATTCACCCATTTAGAGTTAGGAAATCTGTTAAAAAAATGTATGGTCTTTTTTCTGCAACATCAAGGTATATATTGACGCTTACATAGGTCCGGTGATAATGTTCCCCTTTATAAACTCTTCTCACTCCTGAGATTACCAAAGGCATGCGGTAAAAGTAAGCATGCGCTAATTATTTTAAAACCTCTTCTCACTTCGGCACTTACCAAAGGCATGCAGTAAAAAAAATTGAGTGTGATGTAAGCTTGGACCTTAAATCCTACTGAATAGCTCTTAGTCTTCTTCCCTTTATGTGATTTCAAATTACCAGTATTGAAATCAGCCTCCTTCATTTTGAAAATGATGACAGGGGAAGTGTCACTCGTGACGTCACGAGTTGGACCAGGCGGTAATTCTAAGCATGCACTAATTATTTTGGGAAGCGAGTTTGACCCGGCAGTAATTCAAGGAAGGCGCATACTATATGCCCCGCGGCAATTCAAGGAAATACGGTACTTCTGATATTGCATAAGACTTGCAGTTTCCTTCTTTCCCCTCTCCTTCCTCTTCATGTCAATGTTTCTTTGTTTCTCCGTCCATCTCTCTCGCTCTCTCTCTCCTTACTCTGCAGACTTGTCTTCTGCAATTGAACGTTAAGTAACCCGAACCGAGACGGACTGGCGGCGAAGACAAAACCAAAAACGACGACAACAAAAGGGGAAATAAACTCGAGTCGACCTCTCTTGCGTGTTTTTGCACGGCTTTCTGACCAAATTGTTAGGTTAGTTTACATTGGGCAAAATCTTTGATAAATGAGAATATGAGTTTGACAGAGTGGAAGAGGGGTTAGTGCGTCTGCCGCACAACATGAAGGTCCAAGGTTCGATCCTGCGCTCGGGATCTTTCTGTGTGAGAGATTTTTACGAAGATGAAACCGAGCTATCCAATTGTAGAGGAGGAAAGGATAACATCCATCCATTTTCTGCCGCTTATTCCCTTTTGGGGTCGCGGGGGGCGCTGGCGCCTATCTCAGCTACAATCGGGCGGAAGGCGGGGTACACCCTGGACAAGTCGCCACCTCATCACAGGGCCAACACAGATAGAAAGACAACATTCACACTCACATTCAAACACTATGGCCAATTTAGTGTTGCCAATCAACCGATCCCCAATATATTTTATTACAATGGCCAAAGGTGTCAACTAGGGCTTGGCAATATAGAGAGACTCACAGAGACTTAAAACAAGCGCACCATCTTACATACGTCACGTGTGCAACGTCACACGCTCCCGCGGAGCAGACAGGTATCGACATGGTAACGTTAGCTGTGATGCTAACTGTGCCGTGCGAGTGGTAATACGAGAGAGAGAAGACGCAGAACTGGTAACAAAGGGAGGAAGAATTAATTCCCAAGAAAAACAGCACGGGGTCCAACGTCTGGCGGTGGTTTGGCTTCAAGCGGGAATATGTTCAACATTTATGCAGCAAAAGCCTTGCTACAAAAATTAGCACCACTGCTAATGTAGCATCATTTAAAAAGTCACCCGCTAGAGAATGAAGAGTGCTTGAAACTCCGCATGTCATCATCTCCGTTCGGTGCCACACCAACAAAATGCCCAAGCAACTATTTGCAGATCAACATCGTATGAAAAAACAAATTAACAACAAAAGTCTGCAGGAACCTCCCACATAGCGTAGGAGATTTCCTATTATGCAGCTCATTTTTATTCAACACTTACTGAAATATATTGTGTGACATCATGCACAAAAGTGCACTTTACCGCTGTCGAGAGCCTGCTGACCTACTGCATAACAGTGTGGTACGCCAGTTGCATGAAAGCAGACAAACAGGCGATTCAGGGGGTCATAAAGTCTGCAAAAAAAATCATCGGCGGTCTCCTGCCCTCCCTGAAGGATTTACATAACTCCCGTTGCCTCAACAGAGCAAAAAACATTATCAAGGACAGCACACACCCTGGCTTCCACCTGTTCGACTTGCTACCATCAGGCAGGTGCTACAAGTGCATCAGAGCCAGAACAAACAGGCTCAGAGACATTTTCTTTCCCAAAGCTGTCACCATGTTGAACTCTAACTTATAATAATAATAATTCACCCCTATACAATATCATGCCCTAATACCCTACTGTGCAATACTACCCTCCGACACTGATTGTTATTTATTACTTCTGTACTCTTGTCTTGTTCTGTATATTGTACAGTATTTTGTATTTCTATAGTGTTTTGTATATTGCTTATTATTTTTATTGGATAGTAGTCTGTTTATTTTAATTGTTAGTTTTTTCCTCTTGTGTTATTTATTTCACCCCATATTTGTTCCCACTACTGCACCTTAAGTTGGAATCTTTAATCTCGTTATATGCAAATATAATGACAATAAAGTCCATTCTATTGTATTCTATTTGTTTTAAACTATTGTCGTGGCGTTCTGTACAAAAACAGCACTTTAATTTACTGTTTTGATAAGTCATCTTAGTGACGTCATGCACAAAAGTGCACTCACAGCTTGTTTGAAAATGACTCTGACAATCTTGCACTTTCTTTTTTGAAATTACATGAATGTTTGTGCCACTGCTTGATAACTGTTTAATAAATACAGTTTAGGTAAATTGACTTTGTTGTGATTTCCCTCTCTGGATGAAAGTTTAAAATGAGCATATATTAATGCAGTATTAAGAAGAATGTTTTAATGTAGACACATAGAATCATCATAATGCTGTGATAATATGCATCAAGTGTTCATTCATGGCTAAGACAAAATATGGAGATATATATCGTGTATCGTGACATGGCCTAAAAATATTGAGATATTAATAAAAAGCCATACCGCCCAGCCCTATGCCAATTCTCAGTGACATAGAATGTTTGTGATCAACACAACAAGAGCCACTGTCAGTGCAGCATGCAAGTGGAGCGTTATTCCCAATATGTGAGAGTTAAGCGCCTTAAAAAGGTAAACGATTGCAACCGAGAGTGTGGTAAAATGTACTGCATGGGTCTCAAACAGCGGTGGGCCGTCGGGGCCAGCAAGGCCTTCTCTGCTGGCCTAACATAACCAGAAATCATGATCATAATTAAAGATAAAAGTATTTTTTAATTAACTTTCCTTAAATATCTAAAGTTATTCACATTCTGTTCATGTCATATTATGCTCCTTCCAGTGCTGTTGTTTTTAGGTTAGAGTTTGTATACAATCAGAATTCAGCTGTCTTATGTTGCCATGCTGGACCAAATCTGCCCGAGGCCTTCAGAATGCACTGTAAGTGAATGGACACATACAGTTGATAGACAATTGCGATAGCCAATCAGATCACAAGTTGTTGTCCGTAAGGCCTTCTAACTGGCCTAACGCTGTGATTGGATACTCACTTGGGAGTCCCAAGTGAGTATCCAATCACAAGTTGCGAAAACAGGAAGTGGCATCTGAGTCATAGAAAGCCACATAAAACTCACCGAGACTCAAAAAGAAGGAGAACAACATGATTAGGTGGCAGATGTATATTTGAAAGGCCATTTTCAAAAAGGATACTTAAGAGAAACAGCTTGTGAGACGAGGTCAGCCGACACCGGAAGCTATTCCGGCAGTGAAATGGTTTCCCATGACTTTTACACGAACCAACAGACTACGGGCGGTACCGCTGGCTCGTACGCTGTCAAACGGGTGCTACAAATTGTGAGTTCAAATATTTTATTTCTTAAATTTTTTAATGTTTCATTTGTTTTATACAATTCTACACAGTCTCACGTAAGATATATTTTTATTGCGATATAGCTCGTTTAGTAGAGTGACCTTACCAGCAACTTGAGAGTTCCAGGTTCGATCCCCGCTTCCGCCATCCTAGCCACTGCCGTTGTGTCCTTGGGCAAGACACTTTACCCACCTGCTCCCAGTAAATGGGTTATACTTGTATAGAGCTTTTCTACCTTCAAGGTACTCAAAGTGCTTTGACACTATTTCCACATTCACCCATTCACACACCCATTCACACAATGATAGAGGGAGCTGCCATGCAAGGCCCTAACCAGGACCCATCAGGAGTAAGCGTGAAGGGTCTTGCTCAGGGAAACAACATACATGATTAGGTTGGTAGAAGGTGGGGATTGAACCAGGAACCCTCAGGTTGCTGGCACGCCCACTCTTCCACCTGCGCCACACCGTCCCCACACTGGTTTCAATGTAACTTAGATATTGGGTTTCACTATGTAAAAGTGCTTTGAGTCACTAGAGAAAAGCGCTATATAATCAATCAATCAATCAATGTTTACTTATATAGCCCTAAATCACTAGTGTCTCAAAGGGCTGCACAAACCACAACACAAACCACTACGACATCCTCGGTAGGCCCACATAAGGGCAAGGAAAACTCACACCCAGTGGGACGTCGGTGACAATGATGACTATGAGAACCTTGGATAGGAGGAAAGCAATGGATGTCGAGCGGGTCTAACATGATACTGTGAAAATTCAATCCATTATGGATCCAACACAGTCGCAAGAGTCCAGTCCAAAGCGGATCCAACACAGCAGCGAGAGTCCCATTCACAGCAGAGCCAGCAGGAAAACATCCCAAGCGGAGGCGGATCAGCAGCGCAGAGATGTCCCCAGCCGATACACAGGCGAGCAGTACATGGCCACCGGATCGGTCCGGACCCCCTCCACAAGGGAGAGTGGGACATAGGAGAAAAAGAAAAGAAACGGCAGATCATCTGGTCTAACAAGGGAGTCTATTTAAAGGCTAGAGTATACAAATGAGTTTTAAGGTGAGACTTAAATGCTTCTACTGAGGTGGCATCTCAAACTTTTACCGGGAGGGCATTCCAGAGTACTGGAGGCCGAAATGAAAACGCTCTATAGCCCGCAGACTTTTTTTGGGCTTTGGGAATCACTAATAAGCCGGATTCCTTTGAAAGCAGATTTCTTGCCGGGACATATGGTACAATACAATCGGCAAGATAGAATGGCGCTAGACCGTGTAGTATTTTATACGTAAGTAGTAAAACCTTAAAGTCACATCTTAAGTGCACAGGAAGCCAGTGCAAGTGAGCCAGTACAGGCGTAATGTGATCAAACTTTCTTGTTCTTGTCAAAAGTCTAGCAGCCGCATTTTGTACCAACTGTAATCTTTTAATGCTAGACATGGGGAGACCCGAAAATAATACGTTACAGTAATCGAGGCGAGACGTAACAAACGCATGGATAATGATCTCAGCGTCTTTAGTGGACAGAATGGAGCGAATTTTAGCGATATTACGGAGATGAAAGAAGGCCTTTTTAGTAACGCTTTTAATGTGTGACTCAAAGGAGAGAGTTGGGTCAAAGATAACACCCAGATTCTTTACCGAGTCGCCTTGTTTAATTGTTTGGTTGTCAAATGTTAGAGTTGTATTATTAAATAGAGGTCGGTGTCTAGCAGGACCGATAATCAGCATTTCCGTTTTTTTGGCGTTGAGTTGCAAAAAGTTAGCGGACATCCATTGTTTAATTTCATTAAGACACGCCTTCAGCTGACTACAATCCGGCGTGTTGGTCAGCTTTAGGGGCATGTAGAGTTGGGTGTCATCAGCATAACAGTGAAAGCTAACACCGTATTTGCGTATGATGTCACCTAGCGGCAGCATGTAGATGCTGAAGAGTGCAGGGCCAAGGACCGAACCCTGGGGAACTCCACACGTTACCTTAACGTAGTCCGAGGTCACATTGTTATGGGAGACCCACTGCATCCTATCAGTAAGATAAGAGTTAAACCAAGACAGGGCTAAGTCTGACATACCAATTCGTGTTTTGATGCGTTCTAATAAAATATTATGATCGACGGTATCGAAAGCGGCGCTAAGATCGAGAAGCAGCAACATAGATGACGAATCAGAATCCATCGTTAGCAATAGATCATTAGTAATTTTTGCGAGGGCTGTCTCCGTGGAGTGATTTGCCCTGAAACCGGATTGAAAGGTTTCACATAGATTGTTAGACGCTAAGTGTTCATTTAACTGCTCCGCAACAATTTTTTCGAGGATTTTTGAAATAAAGGGAAGGTGAGACACCGGTCCGTAGTTTACCATGAGGTCAGGATCGAGGTTAGGTCTTTTAAGAAGAGGATGAATAACCGCTTTTTTGAATGCTAGTGGAACAGTGCCCGAGGAAAGTGATAAGTTTATAATATTTAGCACTGATGGACCTAATAATACAAAGAGCTCCTTGATCAATTTCCCAGGAAGTGGGTCAAGTAAACATGTTGTTTGTTTTATTCCATTTACACGTTGTAACAATTCCTCTAATGTTATTTCCTCAAAACGAGAGAAACTATTTTGGAGGGCAGTATCCGCCGTATATACAATCGTGTCAGTGTTAATAGAACCCAGTTGTAGCTGGGACGCATTGTCTTTAATCTCCTTTCTAATGACTTCAATTTTCTTACTAAAGAATTGCATAAAGTCATCAGCTGAGTGGGTGGAGCTACTGGAAGGAGGCCCATGTTGGGTTAGCGATGCTACCGTACTAAACAAAAATTTAGGATCGTTTTTATTACGGTGGATGAGATTTGAGTAATATTTAGCTTTGGCTAAGGTAAGCATGCGTTTATAAGTTATTAAACTATCACTCCATGCTTGATGGTGCACCTCAAATTTAGTCGTGCGCCATTTGCGTTCCAGCTTTCTACATAGTAATTTCTGAGCTCTAGTTTCTTCTGTAAACCACGGGGTACGCTTTTTTGGAGCCTTTTTTAACTTTAGCGGTGCTATATTATCAACGGTTTTGCGCAGGGCGTCGTTAAAGTTGTTAGTGAGGTTATCAATAGAACCCACATACTTTGGGAATGGTGCCATTACCGAGGGCAGTAGGTCAGCAAGAGTTGTCGTTGTGGCCGTATTAATGTTGCGGCTGCTATAGCAGTTATTATTATTATTAGCTTGCCGAACATGCGTCTGAACCTCGAATTTTATTAGGTAATGATCGGACAATACTTTAATACACGGGAGTATCGTAACTTTGGAAATGGTGATACCCCTGACAAGCACTAGGTCTATCGTATTACCGTTGCGATGCGTGGGTTCATTTATTATTTGTGTGAGACCACAGCAATCAATTATAGTCTGGAGCGCTACGCACGGTGGGTCCGGTGGGGTATTCATATGGATATTTAAGTCCCCCATTATGATTATATTACCGGCGTGCATCACTAGATCAGCAACGAACACTGAGAATTCATTGATAAAGTCCGAATAGGGCCCTGGGGGGCGGTAGATAACAGCCTGGTGTAGAGGCAGCGGTGTGACAGACCTCATAGTAAGCACCTCAAACGATTTATATTTATTATTTATGTTAGGACTAAGGTTAAAGTTTTCGTTGTATATTAGTGCGACCCCCCCACCCCTTTTAAGAGGACGGGCAATATGCGCATGTGTAAAGTTAGGAGGACATGCCTCATTTAGCGCAAAAAAGTCGTTTGGTTTAAGCCAGGTTTCGCTGAGACCGATGACGTTAAGATTGTTGTCTCTGATGATATCATTAACTAACAACGTTTTGGGAGACAATGATCTTATGTTTAAAAAACCTATATTATAGGTAGTGGGCTGTTTTAGGGAATTTTTGATCAAATTATCCGTAGTAGCAATATTAATAATGTTGTGTTTATTATGCCCAGTGCATTTAGTATAATTACGACCATATCTAGGAATTGATACGACGGGAATTTTCCGGTTGTTTGTTTGTTGCTTTGATTGTTGCTTTGATAAACTGCACGCATCATAGTTTGCCACCTCAGTAGAACACATGTCCAACTCTGAAACAATCAAAGCAGAAAGAACTTGTTCTAATTCAACTGACTCTTTACCCAGACCAATAGTCTCGCATCTTCCATTTAAATCCGGCTTCAGGATGGAGGGAAGTGGTGTTCTGTGGGGATTAGCCTTCTGCTTTGTTTTTAGCCCCGCTCGACATCCACGTTTCCGATCACACCGCTGGCGTCTGCTCCGTAGACGGCCCGCCGCTGCTACTATACTCCCCTGCTTCACAGGCCGCTGGATATAGCCGTCGAATTATTCCCATGCTAGTTAGCGGGTCTAGCACGCGTCTATCAGTCCAAAACGGCCCGATATGTCCACATCCAGAAGTGTCTGGCGGTCGTACGTGATCACGGAGTGACCACGATGTGAGCTAGCCATAAAGTTTGTAGAATTGTCCGGTATTTCTGCCAAATGTTCCATATTTAGCAGGAGTTCCTCGATGTCGCAGCCCTTCCAGGTGCCGCCATCTTGGATATAAATATAATTCACTTCAGTTCACTGCTGAAGCGGGTTCTTTGAATGATGAATGTGCCGGAAAATAGACCGTTTTGTACACTGTTGAGTTTCAATGCACGGTAGTGTGCAAGTGTGTTTCTGTATGGCAGGGGTCACCAACCTTTTTGAAACCAAAAGCTACTTTTTGGGTACTGATTAATGCGAAGGGCTACCAGTATGATACACACTTAAATAAATTGCCAGAAATAACCAATTTGCTCAATTTACTTTTAATAAATAAATAAATATATATATATATATACATATATATATATATATATATATATATATACATATATATATATATATATACATATATATATATATATATATATATATATACATATATATATATATATATATATATATATATATATATATATATATATATATATATATATATATATATATATATATATATATATATATATATATATATATATATATATATATATGTATATATCCCTCCATCCATCCATTTTCTACCGCTTATTCCCTTTCGGGGTCGCGGGGGGCGCTGGCGCCTATCTCAGCTACAATCGGGCGGAAGGCAGGGTACACCCTGGACAAGTCGCCACCTCATGTATATATATATATATATATACAGTATGTATATATATATATATATATATATATATATATATATATATATATATGTGTGTATATATATATACATATATATATATATATATATATAATGGGTATTTCTGTCTGTCATTCCGTCGCACATTTTGCTTCTTTTTACAGAAGGTTTTTTGTAGAGAATAAATGAAAAAAAAAAAAAACACTTAATTGAACGGTTCAAAAGAGGAGAAAACAGGAAAAAAAAATTAAATTAAATTGTGAAACATAATTTATCTTCAATTTCGACTCTTTAAAATACAAAATTCAACCGAAAAAAAGAAGAAAAAAACTACCTGATTCGAATCTTTTTGAAAAAATTAAAAAAACAATTTATGGAACATCATTAGTGATTTTTCCTGATTAAGATTGATTTTAGAATTTTGATGACATGTTTTAAATAGGTTTAAATCCAATCTGCATTTTGTTAGAATATATAACAAATTGGACCAAGCTATATTTCTAACAAATCATTATTTCTTCTAGATTTTCCAGAACAAAACATTTAAAATAAATTCGAAAGACTTTGAAATAAGATTTAAATTTGATTATAAAGATTTTCTAGATTTGCCAGAATAATTTTTTTGAATTTTAATCATAATAAGTTTGAAGAAATATTTCACAAATATTCTTCATTGAAAAAACAGAAGCTAAAATGAAGAATTGAATTAAAATGTAATATTTATTATTCTTTACAATAAAAAAAATAAATTTACTTGAACATTGATTTTAATTGTCAGGAAAGAAGAGGAAGGAATTTAAAAGGTAAAAAGGTATATGTTTTTAAAAATCCTAAAATCATTTTTAATGTTGTATTTTTTCTCTAAAATTGTCTTTCTGAAAGTTATAAGACGCAAAGTAAAAAAAAATAATAATTTCTTTAAATAAGTGAAGACCAAGTCTTTAAAATATTTTCTTGGATTTTCTAATTCTATTTGAGTTTTTTCTCTCTTAGAATAAAAATGTCGAGCAAAGTGAGACCAGCTTGCTAGTAAATAAATAAAATTAAAAAAATAGAGGCAGCTCACTGGTAAGTGCTGCTATTTGAGCTATTTTTAGAACAGGCCAGCGGACGACTCGTCTGGTCCTTACGGGCGACCTGGTGCCCGCGGGCACCGCGTTGGTGACCCCTGCTATATGGTATATGCAGTCGTGTCCATGTGGTGACATAAATTATGGTATTTTGTGAGGTGAAGTCGGACTAAGTAGGACATTACTGAAGGCCGACGTGAGACGATATTTTGTGGCCCCCACCTTAATCCATTAATCCATTTTCTACCGGTTGTCCCTTACGGGTTTGCAGGGGGTGAAAGTTAAATGTTTTATATGAATACCTGAACGAACCTACCAATCACGGTGGGGTGTATGGATCTCGGGGGCGGGGCATCGATCGGGCTTAACGAAAGCAGAAAACCATTTCTCAATGAGTGAAAGTGACAGCACTGTTGCCATGGCGAGTTTTCTTCCGTGCCTGGCTGGCTGTTTTTATTAAGCAGACGCGGACATTCGTCTTTGTTTACAACACGTCCCAAAAAAAACTGCTGAAGTTGCTACCGAGCGGGACATTGTATGTGTATGTCTCTCTCTGACAGAATAAATCAAAGTGATATGTACGCTGCGGGATAGAAGAGGGGTCAGGATGTCAATGTAGCCTAATGTAGTCTGCAGTCACATAGCTACACCTGTCCGTCGGCAATAAGAGTCCCCTATATATTAGTCCTCATTATTTTTTATTTGCATCGCGCTATTTGCATAGTATTTGTTTTTTTTGTTTCTATGACTAACAACTGCACGGCGAATAACAAACCCATTACAGGACCAATCGACTTTTTGCGCTCGCTATCCAGGTACTTTCTATTATCCATAAATGCCATGGTGTTCATGTTGAAGTGTTTTTCTGGTCTTGTCCATACTTGCCAACCTTGAGACCTCCGAATTCGGGAGATGGCGAAGGGGGGTTTGGTGATTGGCAGGGTTTGGTGGTAGGGGGAGGTGTATATTATAGCGCCCAGGAAAAGTTTGTGCTGCAAGGGGTTTTGGGTATTTGTTCTGTTGTGTTCATGTTGTGTTACCGAAATGTGTTTGTCAATCTTGTCTTGTGTGGGTTCACAATGTGGCGCATATTTGTAACAGTGTTAAAGTTGTTTATACGGCCACCCTCAGTGTGACCTGTATGGCTGTTGACCAAGTATGCGTTGCATTCACTTAAGTGTGTGTTGAAACCGCATGGTTGGCACGCTCTTTGTATGGAGGAAAAGCGGACGTGACGACATGTTGTAGAGGACGTTAAAGGCAGTGCCTTTAAGGTACGCCCCTAATATTGTTGTCCGGTTGGAAATCGGGAGAAATTCTGGAAAATGTTTGGCCCGGGAGATTTTCGGGAGGGGCACTGAAATTCAGGTGTCTCCGGGAGATTTGGCAAGTATGGTCTTGTCACCCCCTCTCGGGCAGGAGGGCAATGCAGCCGAACAAAAAGTGGCTTTATTACGAGCGAGCGTCATTTAAACAGATCTGCAGTACCCGGAAGAACTGAGATTAAAAAAAAAAACAGAAGGACTCCTTAATTGGAGAAGCCAAGCCCCCAGTCTTATATTCCTACCTCCGGTCTGTGTGTGTGCGCTGGGTCAAGAGAGCACATCCTGACCATAAAAGGAGATGTTCATATGTAAGTTTCTGGAAAACAACTGCTTTAAGTAGAGATGTCCGATAATATTGGACTGCCGATATTATTGGCTGATAAATGCTTTAAAATGTAATATCGGATATTATCAGTATCGGTTTTAAAAAGTAAAATTTATGACTTTTTTTTAAAACGCCGCTGTACGGAGTGGTACACGGACGTCGGGAGAAGTACAGAGCAGTTGCGTCTCCCAGTCATACTTGCCAACTCTCCCGATTTTCCCTGGAGACTCCCGAATGTCAGTGCCCCTCCCGAAAATCTCCCGGGGCAACCATTCTCCCAAATTTCTCCCGATTTCCACCCAGACAACAATATTGGAGGCGCGCCTTATAGGCACTGCCTTTGCGTGCCGGCCCAGTCACATTATGTCTACGGCTTTCCACACACACAAGTGAATGCAATTCATACTTGGTCAACAGCCATACAGGTCACACTGAGGGTGGCCGTATAAACAACTTTAACACTCTTACAAATATGCGCCACACAGTGAACCCACACCAAACGAGAATGACAAACACATTTCGGGAGAACATCTGCACTGTAACACAACATAAACACAAAAGAACAAATACCCAGAAACCCTTGCAGCACTAACTCTTTCCTGGACGCTACAATATACACACCCCGCCACCCCCTACCCCCCACCTCAACCCCGCCCCCACAACCCTACCCACCTCAACCATGTCCCAAATTCCAAGCTGCTGTTTTGAGGCATTTAAAAAAAAATAATGCACTTTGTGACTTCAATAATACATATGGCAGTGCCGTGTCGGCATTTTTTTTCCATAACTTCAGTTGATTTATTTTGGAAAACCTTGTTACATTGTTTAATGCATCCAGCGGGGCATCACATCAAAATTAGACATAATAATGTGTTAATTCCACCACTGTATATATCGGTATCGGTTTATATCGGAATCGGTAATCAAGAGTTGGACAATATTGGACTATCGGATATCGGCAAAAAAGCCACTATCGGACATCTCTAGCTTTAAGTCATAACTTAAATGTTGGCGTTGAGCTAGACAGGTAGGCTCTTCTCAAGGATATGGTTATTACTTTTGCATTCCAAAGTCCCATTAAGGGCCTCGTTCCTACAAGAAGTGATCCAATCCACCTACAAATTGTCACACATGGACTTGGATTTGTTTTGCTTCTTCCACGCAAAGCATGATTGGCACGAGCCAGACGAGAGTGTAAGTACGAATTTGTTTATTTAAACACTATAATAAGAAATAAACTAAGGGCGCTCACAAGGAGGTAAAAAACTTGGCTACAAAAATACAAACAGGAAAACAAAAACACTTGCACGATGGCATGAATGAACTATGGACATAAACAAAAAGACTTAGCACAAAAGCATTACACTATGAACTATATACAGCAACGTACATGACATGGATCTATGGACGAGGGCATGAAGGAGATGCAGCAAGGGTAACGGGTGTGCATGAAGGCAAGCACATGCAAAGTTCCCAGACTGATGGACAGAAAGTAAAATAATTAAATACTGGCTGTGGTAATTAGTAACAGGTGTGAGGGGCTGAGGATCGGTGTGACTTGGGGGACCAGGTGGAAACTAATGAGTTGGCATGGAGATGAAAACAAAAACCGGAAGTGCAAAACAGAACTGAGTGTCCAAAAGACAAAACATAACCAAAACAAAACCTGATCTATAGGCGTGACACAAATATCAAACTAAGGGGCCTTATCTTATTATGTGCTCAAACTGCAATACCACTGTGTACTTAAACTTGGAGGTTAGCTTTCTCCAAGATGAATATGAACAGTCCCCATATGCAAAACATAATATGAGTTATTTAATTCACTTCAATGTCATCATGAAAGACATGAACATCAAGCCCAAAAACAAAAGGACACCTATACCAGGATATTATCCGCCGACCACCATGCTGTTGTTACAGGAAAAAGAAGCAGAAATGACGCAGGTTGCAGAAATTGTCATGACGCGGAGTCAAACCCGCGTTTCCTCAGCGGCTGGAGCTGCGTGCACCTCTGCTGACAGTGCGCCAAGAGGCACCTGTGCTGACAACGCACTCAGACACGCCCTCACTCGTGCTGGGTGCAGCACACCCACGCAGCAACGAGCCTGCAGCCTATCAAGAATCAACACACCTGGATTTTATGAGAGGGAGCTGCATAAAGACCAGCAGACCTGAGGGACCTTTGCCAGAACGTAGCCAATCTTTCACAGTAAGCATCACGTCTAGCACCCCTCCCTCGTTCCTTGCTCGCCTTCTTTGTGCTCTTCCTGGTTCCCGTGTTTTGATGTCCCTTGTGTCTTCCCTGTTGCCTGTGATCGTGCCTTGCCTCACGACCTCCACCCGGATCTCTGCTTGCCTCCCTCGACCCTCGACCCCAGCTTGGACTCGGACATTGTTGCCTCTCTCCAACCCCCGACTGCTCGCTTCCCTGCTGACTGTACCTCTTCGTCTTGTCCCTTGGATTCGACGAAATATTCACACAACACGCACCGACAAAAACCGCTGGTAAGACTTACATTGTTAATTCTACACATCGTCCGCACTCATTCACTTGTGGTAGCAGACACACCCCACACACTCATCAAGGTTTTCAATGAACCTGGTAAACCGCAGTTCTGCCTTGGTGTCGCCTCCCTCCCTCTGCCCAGTACACAACAGAAATAAAGTTTTCCGTGCATCGAGACGTTATCTCTGCGTTACACAACAGTTACACCAATTTATTTACTTGTTGATTCTTAATTTGTTATTTATTTTTCCATATCATTTTGTGTAAAAAAAACAGAAGATTGTAATTTGTTTTTAACATTTTTTTTGTCTGCAATGCCTGATGCAGCCTAGACTCTGCTTCCAGTGGCTCCCAAGTAAATTAAGTTTGAGACCCCTTATGTAATGCAAGCTCAGCAGGTAGGAACTCTAGAGGCACCAATCTTGTCTTGTTCAAACATGGCCAAGTTTTCTACAGCTCAAATCTCATTTTAATGATTCTTAATGGCATTTTTAATGCCACTTAAAAAAAATTATGAACATGCCCTACTGGATATGGTTATTATATATAGTCCAAAACTTACAATTATCTGTGCACTTTGAGAATGAGATATTTTTAAGTGTTCCTTTAATCCATCCATCCATCCATCAATCTATTTTCTACCGCTTATCACTTTTTGGGGTTTAAGGTGCTTCTAGAGCCTATCTCAGCTGCATTCGGGCGGCAGGCGGGGTACACCCTGGACAAGTCTCCACCTTGTCACAGTGCCAACACAGAAAGACAGACAACATTCACACTCACATTCACACACTAGGGCCAATTTTTTTTGTGTTGCCAATCAACCTATCCCCAGGTGCATGTCTTTGGAGGTGGGAGGAAGCCGGAGTACCCGGAGGGAAACCACGCCGTCACGGGAGAAGATGCAAACTCCACATAGAAAGATCCAGAGCCCGGGATTGAACTCAGGACTACTCAGGACCTATATATTGTGAGGCACATGCACTAACCCCTGAACCTCTGTGCTGCTTGATCCGTAGTCATGTTCAAAGCAGCTAGTATTTTCCTGTATAGTGTGTCTTCTCGTGATCTCCGTGCTTGTATCTTATGTCTGCTGGTAGACTCTGTTTCACCTTGAAGGCGCTGGAACGTCTATTGTGAGTATATTGTACTCCCTTTTTGTGGAGGAGACCTTATTAGTTTAGAACAAAAAGGCTGTTTTTCTTAATTTTTTTGGAGGGGGCTGTTTTCATACTAAATAAGCAGACTCTTTCTGTTTGATTTTTAAACAGCTTCTTGATGCTGCTATCAAAGCATTGTGAGGGCTGCTCTCCTAAAGCTTTAGTAAAACTTGATGATATTGTTACTTTGTCTTGGTGGTCCTCCTTATTCAACATGTATGTCATCCGAAACAATTTGGGATTGACCAGTGTGTTTTATTCCCCGAGAGGAAGACTGGACGCAACAGTACACACAAATAACTGCAAGCATTTGACAAAGATAATCGCGAATAGTTGAAAATAATAACATTAACTGTTAATATCAAGTGAACTAGAATTGGCTCGCAAGACAGTTATGTCTGAGAATGTATTTAACGTATTTTTCTGAAGTGGTAGCAGCAGCTGACAGTTGTGAAGGCAACAGCAAAAGTGGCTTTTCTTGTTCATGCCAAAGAAGTTTGGCAACGTTAACTGCTCCCTGCCTTTAATCACCGACTTGTGATTAGCTTATAGCATGTGTGATTACACTGCAATAAGCCCCACTTAAAGTACCAGCAGAGAGAAAGAAACAAGTTGATCTTATATGTTTATTTTTGTTTTACTGTATCCATTAAACCAGACCTGGGCAAATTAAGGCCCGGGGGCCACATGCAGCCCATTAAGCGTTTCAAACTGGCCCGCCAGGCATTCCCAAATATTTTTTTTAGATCTTTAAGATGGAAAGTGTAGTTGCCATTATGATGTGCAGTGATGTTTTCTAAGTCTTCAACTATACAAAGTATTTCAATGGTTCAATGAGGGGCGGTATAGCTCGGTTGGTAGAGTGGCCGTGCCAGCAACTTGAGGGTTGCAGATTCGATTCCCGCTTCTGCCATCCTAGTCACTGCCGTTGTGTCCTTGGGCAAGACAATTTACCCACCTGCTCCCAGTGCCACCCACACTGGTTTAAATGTAACTTAGATATTGGGTTTCACTATGTAAAGCGCTTTGAGTCACTCGAGAAAAAGCGCTATATAAATATAATTCACAATTCACAATGGTTGGAATATGTGCCGATGGATGTTATACCAGTTACTATGGTACTTTAGTTAGTTACTATGGTATTCTAATCAGTTACAATGGTCATTTACGTCACAGCAACTCAGACGAGGCACCAAGCAGTGTGGGCGGGAAGCATTTCCACAGACGCCGAAGGAGATTTTCGATACACAATTCTAAAGCTTAGCGATACACCAGATATATCAGATTGTAGGTGGGTTTATTTTGTACCCTTCACGTTCATATTACACTGTTTGTTGCATTTTGTTGTGTTTCACTTGATTGTAAAATGTGTCGATTGAAAGGGGGTGTGACATTCATATTTTGTCAATATTCAGTGTTTTATCATTCGTAGAACAATTTTAAATTCCATTACGTTTTTAAGGCGGTTTTTAGAATTCAATCAGACATTATTGTGAGGTTTTGTATTAGTGTTCCTAAAAATAGACATAACTGCCCTCGGACACATTTTTTTCTTTAAATGTGGCACCCTAAGTCAAAATAATTGCCCAGGCCTACATTAAACCATCTCCAATTGTAAAGTATGTGAAAACACCGTTTAAACATAAGCGAATGCCACAAAAAAATTCCGTCAGCCATTTTGAAAATTGTATTTTTCACAGATTGACGCTTCTGCACTCTGACCATATCAGCAGATACGTCATACTATAAATACGAAAAAATTGGAAAGAGATGTGATGTTTATCTTAGAGCTGTATCGATATACTCAATATATCGCGGGTTTGTCTCTATGCGCTATTGAAAATTACTATATCGTGATATTCGAGTCTACATTCTCACGCAGTTGCTTTTAGCTGCTGGCATTGCACTACAGGCTTTTCTCACTCTTTCTTATATCTCCTTCTCACAGAGACTTAAAACAAGAGCACCTTCTTACATACGTCACGTGTGCAACGTCACACGCTCCCGCGGAGCACACAGGTAGCGACATGGTAACGTTAGCTGTGATGCTAACGGAGTGGTGCGGGTGGTAATACGAGAGCGAGAAGGTGCGAATCTGGTAATAAATGAAGGAAGAATTAATTCCCAAGAAAAACAGCAGGGGGTCCATCATCTGGCGGTGGTTTGGCTTCGAGTGGGAAGATTTCGAACAATTATGCGGCAAAAGCGTTGCTACAAAAAGTAGCAGCACTGCTGATGTAGCGTCATTTGAAAAGTCACCCGCTAGAAAATTAAGAGTGCTTGAAACTCCACATGTCAACATCTCCGTTCGGTGCCACACCAACAAAATGCCGAAGCAACTATTTCCACATCAATACTGTATGAAAAAAATAGTCAACAACAGAAGGAGATAACGTCCACAGGAACCAACTAGATAGTGAAGGACATATACCAGAAAAGCGCTTTACAAGTATAACCAATTTATCATTTAAAATGTTGGATGGCTTTTCTACTTTCAAGGTACTCAAGGCGGATTGACACTATTTCCACATTCACCCATTCACACACACATTCACACACTGATGGCGGGAGCTGCCATGCAAGGTCCTAACCACGACCCATCAGGAGCAAGGGTGAAGTTTCTTGCCCAAGGACACAACGGACATGAACAGGATGGCGGAAGCAGGGACTCGAACCAGGGACCCTCAAGTTGCTGGCCCGGCCGCTTAACCACTCGAGCCACGGTGTCCAAAAAAAATGAATTGCTTAGTTCCAAAACACTTCAGTGTGCAACTGCATTGTTTTGTATCCCATACTCTGTAGAAGTACCATATTTTTCGGATTATAGAGCGCAGTATATGGAAAAATATTTTACCATATATTAACTGCACAGGACTATAAGGTGCAGATATGTACATTGTGAAATGAGTTAGCTACACAGAAGTAATTTTGTGAATGTTTATTTACATACTTTAAATGTTTCCCAACGGTGCCTGTAACACAGCAGTAAAACGGCTGATAAAACAAAACAGAAGTCATCGTCATGGACCCACTAGCTAAACAGACTCAATAAGTTATGGTGACATTTTGGTGAAATTACTGACAAATTAGTGCAACTAAAACTATACAAAAATAATCCAATTATAAGTTGTTAATACTAACACATACACTCATGTTAGCATATTATCCAATGCAAACATGCATGAAAACACTCCTAAAGACCTCACACATGTGGCGGTTAAGTCGGCATGAAATGTTTTAGTTAAATTGTGAAACGTACAAACGTTGCTTGGAGGGATGAATGAAGAATCCTTTTGAGCAGAAACGCTATGGATGGGATTACTTTCTTTTCAAAGCAAAACATGAACTACATTTTGAACTTGTAGCGCCTGCAGTCAGCAAACTTGTCCAAAAGATGGCGTCATAGCACAAATACGAACACAACAATTCAGTCTTCTGTTTGGGTTTAATGACAACTATTGAAAGCAACATTATGATTGCTCCCTATATACAAACCCGCTTTCCATATGAGTTGGAAAATTGTGTTAGATGTAAATATAAACAGAATACAATGATTTGCAAATCATTTTCAACCCATATTCAATTGAATATGCAACAAAAACAACATATTTGATGTTCAAACTGATAAACACTTTTTTTTTGCAAATAATGACCAAAAAGTTGGGAAAGGTGGCAATAAATACTGATAAAGTTGAGCAATTCTCATCAAAAACTTATTTGGAACAACCCACAGGTGTGCAGGCTAATTGGGAACAGTTGGGTGCCATGATTTGGTGTAAAAGCAGCTTCCGTGAAATACTCAGTCATTCACAAACAAGAATTGGGAAACGGTCACCACTTTGTAAACAAATGCGTGAGCAAATTGTCAAACAGTTTAAGGACAACATTTCTCAACGGGCTATTGGAAAAAATTTAGGAATTTCACCATCTGCAGTTCGTAATACCATCAAAAGGTTCAGAGAATCTGGAGAAATCACTGTCCGTAAGTGATGATATAACGGACCTTCGTTCCTCCAGGCGGTACTGCATCAAAAATCAACATCCGTGTGTAAAGGATATCACCACATGGGCTCAGGGACACTTCAGAAAACCACTGTCAGTAACTACAGTTTGTCAATACATCTGTAAGTGCAAGTTAAAACTACTATGCAAAGCCTGAGTTTCAATCAATCAGTCAATTGTGTCACAAAAGGTACATAGTTCTGATCAAAACTACAAGTTTTCCCATTCGAAGAATTCCCCTTGGAGTCCAACGAACGCTCCCAACGTTCTTCACCATTTTTCCCAGGATCCTCCGTAGCTCCGTTAACGCGGGCATTTTGATGGCGTCCGTGTCTTTAAAAACCGGTCCCTTTTAGACCCCCTTGAACTTTTCCGATACACCTCCTCGTGTTAGTGTTAGAAGTACCGTTGTCTAATTCTTTTATTGTGGCTCTATTTGATTGAAGATATCCCACAATCAATCAATCTGATTACTATGCCCATCTGTCAGAATAATTGTATATAAGTTATCACTCAACTTGTTTTCCCATGAGTTCAGGCTGCCCTGCGAGAAGACAAAAGCTGTCTTTGTCCTTATCAAGCAAAGGCCTACCGCTTGTAAACCTCCACTGTGTGCGATGGGTTGCGACGTGGAGGTGTCGGTTTCCCTGATCTATTGGACAACCACAGGAAGACCTTGTCATGACCCAAAATCTACAAACCAGAGAGGGAGCTGACCTGACACTGCTCCAGGCACCTATTCTTTAAACTGCTTATGACCAAATGCGGCAGATGTTTATGACCCCCCCTTCCCTTAAGGGCAGTGGCGTAATGTAATGTAATCAGAAATTGCCCAAATAAAGGAGAAGCGCGTTGGGACTACCTTCAAAGCGTGGTATGAGACTGTATGAGGGTGCAGGCCAGACATTTCTCCTCATTAACTGAATTGAATTCTGTGTCCATCTGATTCCTTGCTTCTTGTCTTGTTTAATAGATGTCATCGATGTTTGAACCTGACACCATCCCTTTAAGACAGTGGTCCCCAACCTTTTTTTGCAGCGCGGACTGGTTTAATGTAGGCATTATTTTCAGGGACCGGCTTTCCACTTGTGCCAGATAGATACAGCAAGAATTAGTGCATGAAAAATACAACTCACTATAACGCTGAATTAGTGTTTCTTCGCAATGAGATGCAGATGGAAATCATCCATCCATCCATCCATCCATTTTTTACCGCTTATTCCCTTTTGGGGTCGCGGGGGGTGCTGGCGCCTATCTCAGCTACAATCGGGCGGAAGGCAGGGTATACCCTGGACAAGTTGCCACCTCATCGCAGGGCCAATCAGCCTTTGGCTACAATCTGTCACTGATATGTTCATTAATGTGCATTGTATCATGTCACAAAGTTATAACAAATATAACATATGGCAACTTCCCATGAAGAGTTTTATTGTTCATCTATAAACAAGCTCCTCATTGGTGTGTCTAGTGCACAGGTGTCAAACTCAAGGCCCGTGGGCCAGATCTGGCCCTCCACGTCATTTTATATGACCCACAAAAGCCTGAAAATAATATGTTTCAATGAAATACCTTATATTTTCTTTCTCTACATTCTTATTTTCTTATGAAAATGTATTAGGGTTTTTTTTTAGTTTGACAGGGGGAAAAATAGAGTCAAATATTACAAGAAATAATAAATTATCTAACTTTGTTGGTCAAAATCCAAATAAATACCTAAATATTTTGATTTCAAAGCAAGTTATCCATCAAACTGTACACTATAAAAATGATTTTAGTGTAAAATTTAGGGATTTTTTTTTTTTTTTACTGCATATTACTGTAAGTTGGAGAAAAACGATCAATGTTTGTTTTTTTGCAGTCAAATTCTGTTGACTGAGCTTTCAGGTTTTTTGGGGTTTTTTTTACTGTAAAATCCACAGTTAATGATTTTTTGGTACCACATTTTATAATGGTAAAAAACTGGCATCTGAGTTCCCAAAATAAAATTAAACAACGGTACTGTATTTCTATGTACAGTAATATATTGTCCATCCATCCATCCATCCATCATCTTCCGCTTATCCGAGGTCGGGTCGCGGGGGCAGCAGCCTAAGCAGGGAAGCCCAGACTTCCCTATCTCCAGCCACTTCGTCTAGCTCTTCCCGGGGGATCCCGAGGCGTTCCCAGGCCAGCCGGGAGACATAGTCTTCCCAACGTGTCCTGGGTCTTCCCCGTGGCTTCCTACCAGCTGGACGTGCCCTAAACACATACCTAGGGAGGCGTTCGGGTGGCATCCTGACCAGATGCCCGAACCACTTCATCTGGCTCCTCTCGATGTGGAGGAGCAGCGGCTTTACGTTGAGCTCCTCCCGGATGGCAGAGCTTCTCACCCTATCTCTAAGGGAGAGCCCCGCCACCCGGCGGAGGAAACTCATTTCGGCCGTTTGTACCCGTGATCTTATCCTTTCGGTCATGACCCAAAGCTCATGACCATAGGTGAGGATGGGAACGTAGATCGACCGGTAAATTGAGAGCTTTGCCTTCCGGCTCAGCTCCTTCTTCACCACAACGGATCGATACAACGTCCGCATTACTGAAGACGCCGCACCGATCCGCCTGTCGATCTCACGATCCACTCTTCCCCCACTCGTGAACAAGACTCCTAGGTACTTGAACTCCTCCACTTGGGGCAGGGTCTCCTCCCCAACCCGGAGATGGCACTCCACCCTTTTCCGGGCAAGAACCATGGACTCGGACTTGGAGGTGCTGATTCTCATTCCGGTCGCTTTACATTCGGCTGCGAACCGATCCAGTGAGAGCTGAAGATCCCGGCCAGATGAAGCCATCAGGACTACATCATCTGCAAAAAGCAGAGACCTAATCCCGTGGCCACCAAACCGGAACCCCTCAACGCCTTGGCTGCGCCTAGAAATTCTGTCCATAAAAGTTATGAACAGAATCGGTGACAAAGGACAGCCTTGGCGGAGTCCAACCCTCACTGGAAACGTGTCCGACTTACTGCCAGCAATGCGGACCAAGCTCTGACACTGATCATACAGGGAGCGGACTGCCACAATAAGACAGTTCGATACCCCATACTCTCTGAGCACTCCCCACAGGACTTCCCGAGGGACACGGTCGAATGCCTTCTCCAAGTCCACAAAGCACATGTAGACTGGTTGGGCAAACTCCCATGCACCCTCAAGAACCCTGCCGAGAGTATAGAGCTGGTCCACAGTTCCACGACCAGGACGAAAACCACACTGTTCCTCCTGGATCCGAGGTTCGACTATCCGGCGAAGCCTCCTCTCCAGTACACCTGAATAAACCTTACCGGGAAGGCTGAGGAGTGTGATCCCACGATAGTTGGAACACACCCTCTGGTCCCCCTTCTTAAAGAGAGGGACCACCACCCCGGTCTGCCAATCCAGAGGTACCTCCCCCGATGTCCACGCGATGCTGCAGAGTCTTGTCAACCAAGACAGCCCCACAGCATCCAGAGCCTTGAGGAACTCCGGGCGGATCTCATCCACCCCTGGGGCCTTGCCGCCGAGGAGCTTTTTAACTACCTCAGCGACCTCAGCCCCAGAAATAGGAGAGTCCACCACAGATTCCCCAGGCACCGCTTCCTCAAAGAAAGACGTGTTGGTGGGATTGAGGAGGTCTTCGAAGTATTCCCTCCACCGATCCACAACATCCGCAGTCGAAGTCAGCAGAACACCATCCGCACCATACACGGTGTTGATAGTGCACTGCTTCCCCTTCCTGAGGCGCCGTATGGTGGTCCAGAATCGCTTCGAAGCCGTCCGGAAGTCGTTTTCCATGGCTTCCCCGAACTCTTCCCATGTAATATATTGTAATATATATATATATATATATATATATATATATATATATATATATATATATATATATATATATATATATATATATATATATATATATACATGTATATCCATCCATCCATCCATCATCTTCCGCTTATCCGAGGTCGGGTCGCGGGGGCAACAGCCTAAGCAGGGAAACCCCAGACTTCCCTCTCCCCAGCCACTTCGTCTAGCTCTTATATATATATATATATATATATATATATATATATAATATATATAGATATATATATATATATATATCTATATATATATATATAGATATATATATATATATATATATATATATATATATATATATATATATATACACACACACAGTGGGGCAAAGAAGTTTTTAGTCAGCCACCGATTGTGCAAGTTCTCCCACTTAAAATGATGACAGAGGTCTGTAATTTTCATCAAAGGTACACTTCAACTGTGAGAGACAGAATGTGAAAAAAAAAGTTCCAGGAATTCACATTGTTGGAATTTTAAAGAATTTTTTTGTAAATTATGGTGGAAAATAAGTATTTGGTCAACATTCAAAGCTCTCACTGATGGAAGGAGGTTTTGGCTCAAAATCTCACGATACATGGCCCCATTCATTCTTTCCTTAACACGGATCAATCGTCCTGTCCCCTTAGCAGAAAAACAGCCCCAAAGCATGATGTTTCCACCCCCATGCTTCACAGTAGGTTTGGTGTTCTTGGGATGCAACTCAGTATTCTTCTTCCTCCAAACACGACGAGTTGAGTTTATACCAAAATGGATACATGGATGATACAGCAGAGGATTGGGAGAATGTCATGTGGTCAGATGAAACCAAAATAGAACATTTTAATGTTTCTCTGCGGCCTGGTGGCAAATGCGTCACAGATCGGTACCGGTCCCCAGATCGGTGGTTGGGACAGACCACTGCTTTACGACACCCGAGAGTTTCTACATGATTTGACTTGCATAAAAAAGGTAATAAAAGTCCCAAAACTACACTTCCTTGTACATTGTCACCACAGATCTCACAACCAACGCAGTATCCTGTCAACCATATGGCCCTGCAATCGTGGCTCTTATGTTGTTCACACGAGCAAACAGCAACAGAAGGAAGCGCTGGGCGAGCACTTGGCGAAGGATAACGGTGTTAAAATCAACAGGAGAGAGAAAAAAGGGAAAAAAAAAACTGGCTCTCTCAGGCGGCGAGCGTCTGGGGTTTTCCGCCCCTCGGGCCAAGAGTGAGCTCCCCCCGCCCTTCAGCAGGCGAGCGAGAACGCCACTCCAGGCCCATCTTCGGCGTGCGTTAAAACGCAAGGATGCAGGGTCCAGTTCTGTCAGCAGGACAAAATCTGATGGGAGTCCGGGGAGAGACTTGTCTATGTGCGATTATTAATGATCTAGAATGTTTTATTTATGGATTGGACAAGAATACGTCTGGTTGGTGAGAATAACTTGCCCGTTTGCGTGCCTTTAAGAATAAACAGCAGGAGGGGGGGAAAGGGATTGATTATAATACGCTCTTACATTTTCCACAAAACAATAAGCAATCTTGATATTTCAATGGAAATAATTGGCGTGATAAACAGATTAGTCTTGTCACTCGCGGCCGTGTTCTGGAAATAACATGCTTTAAAGAATGAAAAAAACATGATGCATCGTAATGTTTTGAATGTATTTTTGGGATAAATATAGTCATGATATATTCGTTATTTAAAACAATTAACTGACAAAGTTTTGGGGTTGTTGGGAGAACACAAAGTGCAGTCAAAATTATATGAATAAAACAATGTTTTCTAAAACAGTGGTTCTCATATGGGAGTACCCGTACTCCTGGGGGTACTTGAAAGTATGCCAAGGGGTATGTGAGAGTCTTTTTAAATCTTCTAAAAATAGCCACAATTCAAAAATCCTTTATAAATATATTTATTGAATAATACTTCAACAAAATATGAATGTAAGTTCATAAACTGTGAAAAGAAATGCAACAATGCAATATTCAGTGTGGACTGCTAGATTTTTTTGTGGACATGTTCCATAAATATTGAGGTTAAAGATGTATTTTTTGTGAAGAAATGTTTAGAATGAAGTTGATGAATCCAGATGGATCTCTATTACAATCCCCAAAGAGGGCACTTTAAAGGCCTACTGAAACGAGATGTTCTTATTTAAACGGGGATAGCAGGTCCATTCTATGTGTCATACTTGATCATTTCGCGATATTGCCATATTTTTGCTGAAAGGATTTAGTAGAGAACATCGACAATAAAGTTCGCAACTTTTGGTAGCTAATAAAAAACCCTTGTCTCTACCGGAAGTAGCAGACGATGACAACACCCGTTGATGGCTCCTCACATATTCACATTATTTTTAATGGGAGCCTCCAACAAAAAAAGCTATTCGGACCGAGAAAACGACAATTTCCCCATTAATTTGAGCGAGGATGAAAGATTTGTGTTTGAGGATATTGATAGCGACGGACTAGAAAAAAATAAATAAATAAAAAAGTTTTTTAAAAAAACGCCATTGCATTGGGACGAATTCAGATGTTTTTAGACACATTTACTAGGATAATTCTGGAAAATCCCTTATCTTTCTATTGTGTTGCTAGTGTTTTAGTGAGTTTATCAGTACCTGATAGTCGGAGGTGTGCGGCCACAGGTGTCTTGACGCCAGTGTCTCAGGGGAGTCGACGGCAGCTTTATGGACGCGCAAGCTCAGCTGATCTCTGGTAAGAAGCGACTTTTTACCACAAATTTCTCACCGAAAGCTGCTGGTTAACATCCGGTGGGGATCCATGTTCGCTTGACCGCTCTGATCCATAGTAAAGTTTCACCTCCGGGAATTTTAAACAAGGAATCACCGTGTGTTTGTGTGGCTAAAGGCTAAAGCTTCCCAACTCCATCTTTGTACTTTGACTTCTCCATTATTAATTGAACAAATTGCAAAAGATTCAGCAACACAGATTTCCAAAATGCTGTGTAATTATGCCATTAAAGCAGACGACTTTTAGCTGTGTGTGTGTGCAGCGCTCATATTTCCTAACAGCCCGTGACGTCATCATTACACGACGTTTTCAAGAAGAAACTCCCGGGAAATTTAAAAATTGCAATTTAGTAAACTAAAAAGGCTGTATTGGCATGTGTTGCAATGTTAATATTTCATCATTGATATATAAACTATCAGACTGCGTGGTCGGTAGTAGTGGGTTGCAGTAGGCCTTTAAGTTGATGATTACTTCTATATGTAGAAATCTTTATTATAATTGAATCAGTTGTTTATTTTTCAACAAGTTCTTAGTTATTTTTATATCTTTTTTTTTTCAAATAGTTCAAGAAAGACCACTAAAAATGAGCAATATTTTGCACTGTTATACAATTTAATAAATCAGAAACTGATGATATAGTGCTGTATTTTACTTCTTTATCTCTTTTTTTCAACCAAAAATGCTTTGCTCTGGTTAGGGGGTACTTGAATTTAAAAAAAAATTCACAGGGGGTACATCACTGAAAAAAGGTTGAAAAACATTGTTCTAAAATACCAATGGCAAAGACTCAGGTATAGTATTTCATATCAAAAACAAACCTAAATGTTTGTATGTATATAACCACGGCGAACTCTCATCGGCACTGAATTTATAGTTTAGCACCTCTCTCTGTGTGCAATTTTTACTTTCCACCCACAGTCTGAATGCTTCTATATATATGTATATAATATAATATTTAATATTTAGACAACACATTCAGAAAATTGGTTCTCAGGACCGGACTGTGCAACTTACCTCCTTTCGCACTATTTTATATTTTTCTTTCCTTCCTATGTTTTGCATATTTGTAGACTGTCCCACTGATACTGGAGTTGCTTTTAATCTCATTGTACCTGTGTTTATTGACGATAAAATATTTCCAAGATGACGCCGTTGTAGTGGCTGCTGTTGGCAGGAGCTCTGTGCTCTTGTGTCATCCTTTTGTGTTTCCCTCCAATTTTCATGTGTTATCATATACACACACAAATATATATATATATATATATATATATATATATATATATATATATATATATATTATATATATATATATATATATATATATATATTTATTTTTATTTATTTATTTATTTTTTTGCCTTTTGGTTTGGGACCCTTTGGATCTGTGTGACAAGGGGTTGCCCTTTCGTAAGTTCTGCGGTGCTTTTTTGTGGACTTTTAGATCTGCCTCCCGGGACACTTTTAGCCAAGCAACGTTTGTAAGTTTTACAATATAACTAAAACAATTCATACTTACTAAACCGTCCCATGTGTGATGTCTGCAGGAGTGTTTTCGTGCATATTTGCACATGCTCTCGTAATGTAATCAAGCGAGCGATGTTAATGCGAATATGCTAACAAGTGCCTGTTTTAGTATTATTAACTATCAATGGCAGTCTTTTTTTTTTATTGTTTCAGTTTCATGAGTTCACCAAGACGTCACCGTGGAGTTATTGAGTCTGATTAGCTGGTTAGAGAGCTAGAACTTCACTGGCTGCCAGTGTCCTATAGCAGGTGTTCTCATATGGGGGTACGTGTACCCCTGGGGGTACTTGAAGGTATGCCAAGGGGTACGTGAGATTTTTTAAAAATATTCTGAAAATAGCAACAATTAAAACATCCTTTATACATATATTTATTGAAAAATAGCAACCATTCAAAAATCCTTTATAAATATATTTATTCAATAATGCTTCAACAAAAGATGAATGTAAGTTCATAAACTGTGAAAAGAAATGCAACAATGCAATATTTAGTGTTGAAAGATACATTTTTTGTGGACGTGTTCCATAAATATTGATGTTAAAGATTTCTTTTTTTGTGAAATAATGTTCAGAATTAAGTTCATGAATCCAGATAGATCTCTATTACAATCCCCAAAGAGGGCACTTTAAGTTGATGATTACTTCTATGTGTAGAAATCTTTATTTATAATTGAATCACTTGTTTATTTTTCAACAAGTTTTTAGTTATTCTTATATCTTTTTTTTCCAAATAGTTCAAAAAAGACCATTACAAATGAGCAATATTTTGCACTGTTATACAATTTAATAAATCAGAAACTGATGACATAGTGCTGTATTTTACTTCTTTATCTCTTTTTTTCAACCAATAATGCTTTGCTCTGATTAGGGGGTACTTGAATTAAAACATTTTTTACAGGGGGTACATCACTGAAAAAAGGTTGAGAACCACTGTCTTATAGGATCCATACATCCATTTTCTACCGCTTATTCCCTATGGTGTCGCGGGGGGCGCTGGAGCCTATATCAGCAACAATCGGGCGGAAGGCGGGGTACATAGATTGAGTTTAGAATTCTGGTTCTAGCCGTCAGAGCTTTGCATGGTCTGACTATTTCCTATTTCGGTGATATGATCTGATCCAGCATTTCACCCCAACTCGGCTCAGAGGTCCGTGGATCAGAATCTGCTGAAGGTTCCACGCACTCGTTTTAATACTAGAGGTGACCAATATTTTCCGGCTGTTGCTCCCACGCTTGGAAATTACCTTTCGCCCTTATAGCGCTCAATTGACTCCGTTGACACTTTCAAAAGCAATCTTAAGACTAATTTATTTGTTCGGGCTTTTAATTAGCTGCTCTTGAACTACTATGGTTTTTATATCGTGTTATTTTGTTTTCATATTGTGTTATATTGTTTATTCATACTGTGTTTTTATATTTTATATTGGCCTTTTATATTAGATTTAATTTCTAATAGTTTAACTGTGTTGTGAAGAACTTTGTGGCGTTTTTGTTGTTGAAATGTGCTGTACAAATACAAACGTTTGTAAATGTTCCTTACTTACTGCCTTCCGCAGCCAGTGGGAATTAAGGTGTGTAGATAAATATTTACCTAATCTTTCATATTAATATATATCTCCGGTTTATGGTCCGCGGCAGTTAATATATGCAAAATAGTAGAGATGACCGATAATATCGGACTGCCGATATTATCGGCCAATAAATGCTTTAAAAAGTAACATCGGAAATTATTGACATCGGTTTCAAAAAGTAAAATGTATTACTTTTTAAAACGCCGCTGTACAGTTTGGTACACGGATGTGGGGAGAAGTTCAGAGCGCCAATAAACCTTAAAGGCACTGCCTTTGTGTGCCGGCACAACAAAATAAGTTAAAGCACCAATGATTGTCACACACACACTAGGTGTGGTGAAATTTGTCCTCTGCATTGTCCCATTTTTATTGTCTTTGGTAGTGTATGACTCGGCCGGGGTTTGAACTCACAACCTACAGATCTTGGGGCGGACACTTTAATCACTAGGCCACTGAGTAGGTTATGACATAATATCTGCGGCAATTCACACACACACACACACACACAGACAAGTGAATGCAATTCATACTTGGTCAACAGCCATACAGGTCACACTGAGGGTGGTCGTATAAACAACTTTAACGCTGTTACAAATATGTGCCACACTGTGAACCCACACCAAACAAGAATGACAAACACATTTCGGGAGAACATCCGCACCGTAACACAACATAAACACAACAGAACAAATACCCAGAACACCTTGCAGCACTAACTCTTCCGGGACGCTACAATATACACCCCCGCTACACCTTACTAGACCCTCTTTTTAGACCAGTTGATCTGTCGTTTCTTTTCTTTTTTCCTCAGCCCCAGTCTCCCTTATGGAGGCGGTGCAGGGTGGACACAGGTCCGGTGGCCATGGATGAAGTGCTGGCTTTCCAGTGTTGGGACCCGGGATGAACCGCTCGCCTTTGCATCGGTTGGGGACATCTCTGTGCTGCTGACCTGCCTCCGCTTGGGATGGTCTCCTGCTGGCTCCACTATGGACGGGACTCTCACTATTTTATTAGATCCACTATGGACAGGACTCTCACTATTATGTTCGATCCACTATGGACTGGAGTTTCACAATATCATGTTAGACTCGCTCGACATCCATTGCTTTTGGTCTCCCCTATGCGGTCCTCTCCAAGGTTTCTCATAATCAATGTCATCGACGTCCCACTGGGTTGAGTTTTTCCTTGCACTCATTTGGGCTCTGTACCGCGGATATCGTTTTGCTTGTGCAGCCCTTTGAGACACTTGTGATTTAGGGCTATATAAATAAACATTGATTGATTAATTGATTGATAATCCATTCATGCAGCTCCTTGTGGGTTGTGCTTAAAATGCTTCAAAAGACATGCTAGCATACTTGTATTACAGATAAATCAATCAATCAATCAATGATTATTTATATAGCCCTAAATCACTAGTGTCTCAAAGGGCTGCCCAAACCACAACACAAACCACAACGACATCCTCGGTAGAGCCCGCATAAGGGCAAGGAAAACTCACACCCAGTGGGACGTCGGTGACAATGATGACTACGAGAAACCTTGGAGAGGACCCCCCCGCCCCCAAGGGGACAGAAAGCAATGGATGTCGAGCGGGTCTAACATGATACTGTGAAAGTGCAATCCATAGTGGATCCAACACAACTGTGAGAGTCCAGTCCCAAGTGGATCCAACACAGTAGAGAGAGTCCCGTCCACAGTGGAGTCAGCAGGAAACCATCCCAAGCGGAGGCGGATCAGCAGCGCAGCGAATACCCAGCCGATATACAGGCAAGCGGTCCATCCTGGGTCCCGGCTCTGGACGAGCAGTCCATCCTGGGTCCCCGACTCCGACTCAGGACAGCCAGCACCACATCCATGGACTGGACCCCCTCCAGTGGGACAGAGGAGAAAAAGAAAAGAAACGGCAGATCAACTGGTCTAAAAGGGAGTCTATTTTCTACCGCGTGTCCCTTTCGGGGTCGTGGTGGGGCTGGAGCCAACTTCAGCTGCACTTGTGCGGCAGGCGGGGTACACCCCGGACAAGTCGCCACCTACTGTTGTACCGGCACCAAAATGTATTTCGATACTTTTTGGTACTTTTCTAAATAAAGGGGACGACGAAAAATTGCAGTATTGGCTTTATCTTAACAAAAAAATCTTAGGGTACATTAAACTAGGGCTGGGCGATATATCGATATACTAGATATATTGTTGGTTTGTCTCTGTGCGATATAGAAAATGACTATATCGTGATATTGGAGTATACGTTCTCACGCAGTTGCTTTTAGCTGCGGGCATTACACTACAGGCTCTTTTCACTCTTTCTTGTCTCTCCTTCTCACAGAGATATAAAACAAGCGCACCTTCTTACACCCGTCACTTACGTATACGCCCTCGCGGAGCAGAGAGGTAGCGGCATGGGTAACATTAGCTGTGGTGCTAGCAGTAATACGAGAGAAAGAAGGTGCGAATCTGGTAACAAATGAAGGAAGAATTAATTCTCTGGAAAAACAGCAGGGGGTCCATCGTCTGGCGGCGGTTTGGATTCAAGTGGGATTATGTTGAACAGACAACCGTAATTCGTCAAGTGTGGGGCAAAAGCGTTGCTACAAAAAGTAACATTACTGCTAATATGTAGCATCATTTGAAAATTCACCTGCTAGAGAATGAAGAGTGCTTACCCCGCATGTCAACATCTCCATTCGGTGCCACACCATCAAAATGCCGAGGCATTTGGTATGAAACCAAAGAAAATATGCTTGGTACATCAGATAATAATAAAGTGTAAAACGTACGCAATTGCATGAGCAGCATTTTTCAGTCAAAAGTTAAAGAAAAAGTACATTTAGCCAGAAAGTGTTTCTTTATTTAATTTTGCAGGCCACTATAATGATGTGGCGGGCCACATTAGTATTACTGTGGTGGTCCACAATAAAATCATGTGACGGGCCACCATTAAAAACATGTGACAGGCCACAATAAATGATGCTGTGGCCCACATACAATGATTTCGCAGGACACTTTAAAATTAATTGGTTGGTCCCACTAAAATTAAAATTGTGGGCTACATTAAAATATGACACAGGCAACTATAAAATTAATTTGCGCTCTACAAAAAAAATGATTTGGCGGGATTAAAACTAATTGGTGGGTCACACTAAAATAACAAGGATGGGCCAAATTAAAAATATGGGATAAGCCACAATAAATGAATTAGCAGTCTACAAAAAATAACGGGGCGGGATTCAAATTAATTGGTGGGTCACACTAAAATGAAAATGGTGGGCCAAATTAAAAAATGGGACAGGCCACTTTAAAATTAATCAGCGGCCTACCATCAATGATGTGGCGGGATCCAAATTAATTGTTGGGTCAGACCAAAATGAAAATGCTGGGACATTAAAAAAAATGGGACAGGCCACAATAAAATGAAATAGAGGTGTACAAAAAATGGTGTGGTGGGATTAAAATTAATTGGTGGGTCACACTAAAATGAAAATGCGGGGCCATGTAAAATAATGGAACAGGCCACGATAAAATGAAATAGAGGTCTACAAAAAAATTATGTGGCGGGATTAAAAATAATTGGTGGGTCACGCTAAAATGAAAATGGTGGGCCAAATTAAAATCATGGGAAACGCCACGATAAAATTAATTAGCGGTCTACAAAGAATGACGTGGCGGGATTAAAATTAATTGGTGGGTCAAACTAAAATGAAAATGGTGGGCCATCTAAAATTATGGGACAAGCCATAATAAAATGAATTAGCAGTTTACAAAAAATGACGTGGCGGGATTAAAATTAATTGTTGGGTCACGCGAAAATTAAAATGGTGGGCAACGTTAAAATGAATTTGCGGTCTACAAAAAATGATGTGGTGGGATTAAAATTAATTGGTGGGTCACACTAAAATGAAAATGATGGGCCACTTTGAAAAAATGGGACAGGCCAGGCAAAATGAATAAGCGGTGTACAAAAAATGATGTGGCGGGATATAAATTAATTGTTGGGTCACCCTAAAATGAAAATGCTGGGACACATTGAAAAAATTGGACAGGCCACTATGAAATGAAAAAGAAGTGTACAAAAAATGACGTGGTGGGATTAAAATTAATTGGTGGGTCACACTAAAATGAAAATGCGGGGCCACATAAAATTATGGGACAGGCCACAATAAAATGAGTTTGCGGTCTACAAAAAATTATGTGACGGGATTAAAACTATTTGGTCCGTCACGCTAAAATGAAGGGCCACAAAAAATTATGGGACAGGCCAAAATAAAATGAATTAGCGATCTACAAAACATGACGTGGCGGGATTAAAATGAATTAGTCCGTCACACTAAAATGAAAATGATGGGCCACAATAAAATTATGGAACAGGCCACCATAAAATGAATTAACAGTCTCCAAAAAATGACATAGCGGGATTCAAATTAATTGGTGGGTCACACTAAAATGAAAATGGTGGGCCACTTAAAATTATGGGATAGGCCAGGATAAAATGAACTAGCAGTCTACAAAAAATGATGTGGCGAGAATAAAATGACGTGGTGGACCACTTAAAATGAAGTGACATTAAAGGATGTGGCCGTGAATTTGACAACTGTGCCCTTAAGTTACAGTTGATGTTTTGTAAAGCACATTGAACTGCGTGAGAAATTTCAAGTCATTCTAACTCGCACGGTCAAGCTTTGGGGCTTAACAACAGTAGTTATCGGAACAATAGTAGCAGAGGCAACACAGTAGAGGTTCAAGTTTTCACATATTTTCCCTCCTTTTGTGTGCAGCCGTTGAATTCAGCGCCGACATGCACGGAAGCAGTTTCCCCCCCCCCCCCAGTGCTTGTGAGCACTTGGCGACACAACAGTGACTCGACTGCTCCGTCCTCTTCTTCACTCCTGCATTTTTCATCAAGCTCCACGGGCGTGTTCTTACACAATTACACCAGTTGGCTGAGCAAGTGAGGGCGCACGTCTTCTCCGCTCTTGTTGGCAACGACCGCATTTGCATCTTTTCACCCCGCTGACAAGATAAAAGTGATAAGCAGCTGTGTGGGTTTTTTGGTTTCCAGCCGAGTCGCAGCAGATTGAGAAAAATAAAGAAGAACACCTTCTTTTCAAAATGTTCTAGGCTTACTTCCTTTATTTGAGAAATTCAATGTATTCTATTTTTGTACGAAATACTACAAAAAACATTTTATTGTTTGGGAGGTTAAAGTATGTATGTTGGGGGTGGGGGGGGTGGGATCAGTTTACAATGCAGTCTGCTGAAAATGATGGAATGATGGAAAGCGCTAGCAAATAACACTGTGGACAAAGTTGGAATTGCCACCAGAGACATTTTCCCATATTCAACACTCTACTGCCATCTGGCGGCTCAAGTGGCTTGTGCAGCCGCCCCAATTTGTCACGTTTCATGTGTCAGGTAAACCTCAACGAATGGGGCCTTATAAAGCCCCTTTACTACAGCATGTAAATATAATACATAATAAACCAGCAGGCACAAGACATTAAAACAACTTTGGAAACTTGTATGGTTCACACTCCTGCCGCCTCTCATCCTGCTGTGCGCTCACTCAGTGACCTAGTGGTTAGAGTTTCCGCCCTAAGATCGGTAGGTTGTGAGTTCAAACCCCGGCCAAGTCATACCAAAGACCATACGAATGGTACCCGTTACTTCCCTGTTTGGCACTCAGCATCAAGGGTTGGAATTGGGGGTTTAAATCACCAAAAATGTTTCCCGGGCTTGGGCACTGCTGATGCTCACTGCTCTCCTCACCTCCCAGGGGGTGATCAAGGGTGAGGGGTCAAATGCAGAGAATAAATTGGTACTTTAAACTTTAACTTTAACTTTAATCAACACACCAGCCCATGATGAGAGACCTGCCTTCATAAGCCAGCGCGTCCGGAAATCCAGTGCCAGAACGTAGCTACTCGTATCCGTACAGTAAGCCCATTACGTCTCTAACCTTCTCTGCATCTCTGTGTTTCGTTATCCAGCTTCCCGTCTTCCTTTCCCGTTGTCCAGCAGTGTGTCTCGTCTTCCCGGATCCCCTTGGGACTCTCTGCTGCCTTTCTGGATATCGACCTCACATCTGCCTGTCTGACCACCACGCCTCGCTCCAGCCCTTTACCCTGTCTTTGGGCTTCCAAGCCTGCCTTTGGACTTCCAAGCCTGCCTTTCCCTCTTTGGACTTCCGCCTTGATTTCAACACGCACTTTCAACAGCCCCTGGTAACAACCCATATATACTTACTAAAGATGTCCAATAATATCGGACTGCCGATATTATCGGCCGATAAATGCTTTAAAATGCAATATCGGAAATTATCGGTATCGGTTTCAAAAAGTTAAATTATGACTTTTTAAAACGCCGCTGTACGGAGTGGTACACAGACGTAGGGAGAAGTACAGAGCGCCAATAAACCTTAAAAGCACTGCCTTAGTTTGCCGGCTCAATCACATTCACACACACAAGTGAATGCAAAGCATATTTGGTCAACAACCATACAGGTCACACTGAGGGTGGCCGTATAAACAACATTAACACTGTTACAAATATGCGCCACACTGTGAACCCACACCAAACAAGAATGACAAACACGTTTCAGGAGAACATCCGCACCATAACACAACATCAACTCAACAGAAAAAATACCCAGAGCCCCTTGTAGCACTAGCTCTTCCGGGGCGCTACTATACTGCCGTCTCCTTCTCCCGCTGTACCATTAGAAAATTAGGTCTTGACATCGAGTAACTCAAACCTATCGTTGGAACAACATGCTTTTTGACAACGTTTAATCAATGTTGGGTTCTCACCTTAATCTGACCATTGAAAATTGGTCATTTCCCAACACAAATACAACGTTGAAACATGCTTTTTGACGATATTTATTCAATGTCAGGTTGTGACGTTGATTTGGCCGTTGAAATTTAGTCATTTCCCAACCAACAACGTGGATCCCAATTTACTAAAACAACTATTGCAAGGTTGTTTTCGAAGTCAGTTTTAAAAAACATGTATGTCCAATGAATGTATCAATGTCCTGCTGGGAATGTGCAGTGGTGGATCAATTCCTTTACAATAGTGGTGTCAAAGTCAAGGCCCACGGGCCAGATCCGGCCCGCAAATTAATTATCTATGGCCCCCGGGATGATATTTGATTAGTATTACAACCGGCCCACAAGCCACAGCCGCCTGGTGCTGTTTTGCACGTACCAATACTCCTATCAGTGTTGGCGCTAGGAATTGTCAAAATGGGGTCCCATCAAGTCATAAAAATGGGGTCCGACAGTACATTTTTGGGGTCCTATTTGTTGTAACCATTTTGAAAACAAATGATAAACGCATGCATTATCCTGTTATACCTCACATTCTATATTGTGTTTTGGAAAAAGGTTGTCATAAGCGTTACTTAACTCATTAAAAAAAATAATACAAAAAAAAAACATATTTGTATGCATATGTACATGTATTCACATTCTTCTTTCCTTCATCGCTCTAAACTTTACCGCTGCCAATGTTTTTATTAATATTTTTATTGCAATATTTTCAGAATGCGTTCGTTCTAGTGTTGTAACGGTACGTGTATTCGTATAGAACCGTTTCGGTACGGGGGTTTCGGTTCGGTTCGGAGGTGTACCGAACAAGTTTCCACACGAACATATTAAGTAACGTACCGCATGTTGTGTAAGCATTACACACCAAGGCAACACACGGCATGCTGCAGCGACCGGGCTACGATAGACTGACCATACCTCCTCTTTTGCGGGGCTGTCCGGGTGGAGTTTCTTAAATGCCTCAAATGTCCGGTATTTTAAGTCAGGGTTGCGTGTATTTTCAATGTACGTTCAGGGTTAAGAAGGGGTTAAAAACAAAACAAATTGTACACACAGCAGCATTCGTGAGGAAGGGGCAGAGACAGAGAGAGCGAGAGAGTTATGATAAACCCGCATGCATCGCCAGGATCTGTTTTTTATCCAAAAATGTATCAGATTATATTTTTTATTATCAGTAACAGGGTGTCAAAAGTGTTGCCTGGAGGCCATTAGCGGCCCATAGTTAATGTTTAAAAGGCTCAAGGCAGATTCTAAAAATACTATTAGAATAAACAAAAACATAACAAAAATGAAATAAAAAAAGTTTAATTATTTAGAAAGAGTTGCAATGTTGACTAATAAAGCTGTTGTTTTTCTTTCAAACTGTTATTGCTCAAAACATAATATTGAATCAAAATCAATGTCATCATGAATTATTGACATATCCAAGGTTCCCGTTACTTCACATCAAATATTCCACAAAGAAAAAATTGTTGGTAGAAGATTTAGCAAATTTGGTAAATAAATAACCAAAAAATGTATAATTTTTTGTTTTCTTACTCTGCGACGATGTGGCGACTTGTCCAGGGTGTACCCCGCCTTCCGCCCGATTGTAGCTGAGATAAGCACAAGCGCCCCCCGCGACCCCAAAAGGAATAAGCGGTAGGAAATGGATGGATGGATGGATGTTTTCTTACTGTACCGAAAATGAACCGAACCGTGACCTCTAAACCGAGGTACGTACCGAACCGACATTTTTGTGTACTGTTACACCCCTAGTTCGTTCCATTTTCGGCCGAAGTAAGACAAAGAAAATAATCTGAAGTTGTCTTTTTTGTTTTGTTTTAATGCCATGATTTTAATAATGTGCACAGATTTTCCTCCGTGCGGCCCCTGAGCTAAAATGAGTTTGACACCCCTGCTTTAAAATTACTCCTCAATGTGATATACTTATTAAAAAAAATCATAAGTCACGACTGGTCAGCTTCTTCCGAGCTGCTGGCCTTTGCTTGACAACTAACACGAGCCTCCCCCAGGCGCAAAGATCACCTGACACATCAGCAAACATCGCCCCTGCTCCTCAAGTGTGTACTCAGTGAAATCAGACCCTTTGTTTGCTATGCCGCCCCTCGCAAAAGACGGGTGACATTAAATACACGCACGCTGCTAGAGCTTTGACCCTTTACTTTTGGCTCATCGGCGGCGCTGAATCTAAGCTAACACACACACACCGTATGGCAGAGGTGTCAAACATACGGGGATCAGGCCCGCGAACAGGTTTTATCCAGCCGTATAAAAATGTACCTGAAATGTTTGAGTGTAAGAAACAGCTGTTCTAAATGTGTCCACTAGATGTCGCAATAGCAATTCTTTGTATCTTTGTAGATGATGCTACAAATGTACAAAATAATAGTTATAGTGCATCAGTCGAGGAAAATGAGAATACCACATAAATAACATCCTGTAATTTGATTTTGATATATTTGCTCTACCTTGATAAATTGAAAATTAACACCCATGACTTGACTGATGAACATTGTCACATAATTTATTCAGAAAGTATAAATAACGACAAATAAAGATAAAATACTATTAACCGCAACATGTAAGTGTAAAAAAAAACAACAACAACATTATGATTTGTACATTGTCAGAATGTGCTCGTTCTATCTTTAAACCAGTGCTTCTTAACCTGGGATCGAACCCTAGGGCAGGGGTGTCAAACTCAAATACAGAGTGGGCCAAAATTCAAAACTGAACAAAGCCGCGGGCCAAAGTTGAACAACTTAACCTTTTAATAGGGACCCAAACAAGTTTTGCATTGAATATGAACAAGCAGGGCTTATATAACTTTATAGTGACATGCAAAATCGTTGTTGGTAGCGGGGGTGTATATTGTAGCGTCCCGGAAGAGTTAGTGCTGCAAGGGATTCTGGGTATTTGTTCTGTTGTGTTTATGTTGTGTTACAGTGCGGATGTTCTCCCGAAATGTGTTTGTCATTCTTGTTTGGTGTGGGTTCACAGTGTGGTGTAACAGTGTTAAAGTTGTTTATACGGCCACCCTCAGTGTGACCTGTATGCCTGTTGACTAAGTATGCTTTGCATTCACTTGTGTGTGTGTAGAAGCCGCATATATTACGTGACTGGGCCGGCACGCTGTTTGTATGGAGGAAAAGCGGACGTGACGACAGGTTGTAGAGGATGCTAAAAGCAGTACCTTAAAGGCACGCCCCCAATATTGTTGTCCGGGTGGAAATTTGGTAGAATGGTTGCCCCGGGAGATTTTCTGGGGAGGCACTGAAATTCGGGATTCTCCTGGAAAAATCAGGAGGGTTGGCAAGTATTAGAATTAGCTTTGAACGGTGATACAGCGGCACCGCCACTGTATAATACCGACGGGCCAGCTCTAATGTTAATCTATTATTGCCTCAAGGGCCAAATGAAATTACACGGCGGGCCAAATTTGGCCCGCGGGCCAGAGTTTGACACCCATGCCCTAGGGGTTCGGTGAGTCGGCCTCAGGGGTTCGCAGAGGTCAAGACACACCAAAGTGTAAATAAAAACTTCTCCCTATTGTGTATACCCCCAAACAATGTTTCCTCTAATTTTCCATTTGATTTGCAGGTTTGTCATTTGTTGGTTTTGTTCTTTGAAAAAGGTGATGTTCATGCACGGTTCATTTTGTGCACCAGTAAAAAAAATATATAACTTTGCCTTCAATTTGAATTTTTTGTTTATTTTATTTTTTTCACTAAAGACGGGTTTGGTAAATGCCCATATGAAACTGGTGGGGTTCGGTACCTCCAACAAGGTCAAGAACCACTGCTTTAAACGAATAAAACTGTCAAGACTAGGACTATGGTGTGGATGGTTTTCCCGAGGTGCGAAGCGACTGGATCGGACATGGCGTGAAGGTAATGACACTTTTTAATTTTAACACTCAAAAGTACTACAAAAACAAAGGCTATAAACAAAAACTCGCAAAAAGGCAGAACTATGGACATAAAACAAAACTAACAATCTATGGCTTGAATAAAGAAAACTTACTTGGAACGAGAAAAGAGAATGAAAAAGAGCAGCATGGATCATCAGCATGAATAACAAGGGTGTATAGAGGCTGATGTCGCCAGGCTGACTGCCTGGCAACTGCAGGCTTAAATAGTGATGTGGTGATTGACAACAGGTGCCTGAGTCCAAATGATTTAAGTGCGTGACATGAGGACAGGTGAAAACTAATGGGTTGTCATGGAAACAAAGCAGGGAATGAAAAAACAGGTACTCACAAAATCCAAAAACCAAACAGAACATGGCCAAACTAAACATGATCACCAGGACATGACAAAACAATCTGAAGTTGTCTTTATTTTTAAGTTATCGTGCCGTAATTTTACCAATCGGGCCAACTTGGGAATAGATTTTTCTCCATGTGGCCCCCAATCTAAAATGAGCCCCATGCCGGATGGTCAATGTACATGTTTTTGGACTACTCGGCTGCAGCGAGTCTGTCTCAAAGAAATACAACGAAACAGAACGCCATTGTAACAACCCCTCTGTGCAGCAGTATTCTTCATTTTTTTTGTCCTGTCCAACTTCTCAGGCAAATCATATAGTTGATGTAGATGCCCATATTGGCTGTTCAGATTTACTTTACAAAGAGAAGTGTCGGATACTTCTCCTGTTGCCTTATTTATATTTGACTTTATTGAATGTATTTATATTATCATTTGGTGCAGGCGGGCCGAGCAGGAGGGAATAGAAAGTAAAAAAAAAGGAAGACAGAGGGGGAAATTGTGGGGACAAGAGGGGGATTAGACAGAGAGATAAAAACAACAACAGCAAACCCAACAATAACAACAACAATAGAACAACATCAGCAAATGGGATATGTACAAATATGATGGTAAAAGTGATAGCAAAGAGAATAAAATAAAATATAATACAGAAATGAGAATGAGCATTTTTACACTACAAATGGAGCGTTACAAATACATACATATACATATATATATATATATATATATATATATATATATAAATGATAAATGGGTTGTACTTGTATAGCGCTTTTCTACCTTCAAGGTACTCAAAGCGCTTTGACACTACTTCCACATTTACCCATTCACACACACATTCACACACTGATGGCGGAAGCTGCCATGCAAGGCGCCAACCAGCACCCATCAGGAGCAAGGGTGAAGTGTCTTGCTCAGGACACAACGGACGTGACGAGGTTGGTTCTAGGTGGGATTTGAACCAGTGACCCTCGCGTTGCGCACGTCCACTGTGCCACTGCGCCACGCCGTATATACTGTATATAAATGCAGTGTAAGAGTGGCCGTGCGCAACCCGAGGGTTCCTGTTTCAAATCCCACCTAGTACCAACCTCGTCACGTCCGTTGTGTCCTGAGCAAGACACTTCACCCTTGCTCCTGATGGGTGCTGGTTGGCGCCTTGCATGGCAGCTCCCTCCATCAGTGTGTGAATGTGTGTGTGAATGGGTAAATGTGGAAGTAGTGTCAAAGCGCTTTGAGTACCATGAAGGTAGAAAAGCGCTATACAAGTACAACCCATTTATTTATTTATTTATATATATACATATATAAATATATATATATATATATATATATATATATATATATATATATATATATATATATATATATATATATATATATATATATATATATATATATATATATATATATATATATATATATATACACACACACACACACACATATACACAAATACATACAGGCTCCAGCGACCCCAAAAAAGGGACAAGCGGTAGAAAATGGATGGATGGATATATATACATACATACATACACATATATACACAATTTCTACCTCTTATTCCTTTCAGTGTCGCGGGGGGTGCTGGAGCCTATCTCAGCTACAATTGGGCGGAAGGCGGCGTACACACTGGACAAGTCGCCATCTCATCGCAGGGTCAACATAGATATACAGACAACATAACCACACTAGGGCCAATGTAGTGGTGTCAATCAACCTATCCACAGATGCATGTTTTTGGAGGTGGGAGGAAGCCTGAGTACCCGGAGGGAACCCACGCCGTCACGGGGAGGACATGCAAACTCCACACAGAAAGTTCCCGAGCCCGGGATTGAACTCAGGACTACTCAGGACCTTCATATTGAGAGGCACATGCACTAACCCCTGACCCACCGTGCTGCTTAATCCATAGTCGTGTTTAAAGCAGCTATTGTTTCCTATATAGTGTGTCTTCTCGTGATCTCCGTGCTTGTATCTTATGTCTGCTAGTAAACTCTGTTTCACCTTGAAGGCGCTAGAATGTCTATTAGGAGTATATTTTACTCCCTTTTTGTGGGAGTACAATATGTGGAACCCAGAAGTGCTCAGGACCCTCGTATTGTGAGGCACTGTGCTGCCCTCCACAAATAATACCAACTTTAAATAAATAATAATAAATTGACCTGCATGCACAGTAAAAATTTTGGGTGTAGATAAAGTCAAATAAAAAGATCAATTGTGCGGCCAAGCTGCTTCGTGCCAGCCTGAAGTCACATGGCCTTATAGATCTGAACGTGACGCAGTGCAGACTCACACATGCATGCAGACGTCGCATCAAATCAGTCGGCTTCTCGCAGGAGAGTCCGTCGGCCGTCTTGTTTGTGTGTCCTGCCGCTGCGACTAAATGGCATTTTGAGCAAACATGCTAATGAGGCTAGCTCGTGGCTAAATGTCACTTGAATGCATTGTGTGCTTTTCTCACAGATTATTTCAAGATAGCGGTGCCTGCAGCCGCTACCGTGATTAATGGCGTGGAGCTGGCCCCTTTAATGGAGCGCGGGTCAGTCGCGTGGGAAATGCAAAGAAAAACGACTCGATCGCCCAAAAAAAAAAATGAAAATTGCTTAATCCGGCATTATTTTACAAACTGTAATTACAGATAGGAAGAGAGACTACAGGAGGAAATCAATCAGGGAAAATAATAGCATCGCCGCAGATACGCACAAATGAAAACGCGGCCTTCCTCGCTTGTTATCCTCATCCCATGATTCAGCACTCTGTATCGCTGTGCACCCACCCACCAGCTCCACTGTTATCCATTAAGCAGAAAAATCTTCTGTTTGGATCGGCACCAAACAACTCATTTTCAAAGGCAGCCACCTCCCGCATCACACGCTTGAATTCGCTCATTAAGAGTCATGCATTATTCACAAAGCTGCAAAAGAAAAAGGTCAAAAAGTGGCCAATGTTAACAGAAGGGTGATTCTAACTTAATCACTTCCATCGGGCACAAAGCTAGCAGGATGACTGAAAACATCTACACCCGAAACGAAAGGTCACATAAAAACAAGAACGTTCAGAATGGGTGACAAAACTGAGAAATCTGAAAAAATACAGTTGGAATAAGCAACTACAGAATGCAATTTCAGCGTGAATACACAAATGTTAACAGCTAGCGTCATGTCAATGAAAATGTGCCAAGTACCAAAATATATGACTCTGTGGTGTATACCTTCAGAAATAGTTAAAAAATCGAATAGCATGCTAACCGTAAGCATGCCTCAAGAGCCAAAATATATGACTGCGAGGTGAATAGCTTCAAAATTAGCCAAAAAAGATACCATGTTGATGTTAGCATGCTAACAGTTAACATGTGCCAAGTACCAAAATATATGACTTTGAGGTGTATACCTTCAGAAATAGTAATCCAAAAGACAATTAATACCATGCTTACCGTAAGCATGCGTCAAGAACCCAAAACATATGACTGCGAGGTGTAAAGCTGTAAAATTTGCCAAAAAAGCTAACATGTTATTTTTAGCATGCTAACAGTTAGCATGTGCCAAGTACCAGAATATATGACTTTGAGGTGTATACTTTCAGAAATAGTAATCCAAAAGACAATTGATACCATGCTAACCGTAAGCATACGTCAAGAACCCAAAATGTATGACTGCGAGGTGAATAGCTTCAAAATTAGCCAAAAAAGATACCATGTTGATGTTAGCATGCTAACAGTTAGCATGTGCCAAGTAAAAATATATGACTTTGAGGTGTATACCTTCAGAAATAGTAATCCAAAAGACAATTAATACCATGCTTACCGTCAGCATGCGTCAAGAACCTAAAACATATGACTGCGAGGTGTAAAGCTGTAAAATTTGCCAAAAAAGCTAACATGTTATTGTTAGCATGCTAACAGTTAGCATGTGGCAAGCATCAAAATATATGACTTTGAGGTGAATACCTTCAGAAAAAGTAATCCAAAAGACAATTAATAGCATGCTAACCGTAAGCATCCGTCAACAACCCAAAATATATGACTGCTAGGTGTACAGCTGCAAAATTAGCCAAAAAAGATACCTTGTTGATGTTAGCATGCTAACAGTTAAAATGTTCCAAGTACCCAAATACATGACCCTGAGGTGTATACCTTCAGAAAGAGTAATCAAAAATGCAATTAATGGCATGCTAACCATAAGCATGTGTCAAGATCCCAAAATATATGACTGCGAGGTGTACAGCTGCAAAATTAGCCCAAAAATATACCATGTTGATGTTAGCATGCTAACAGTTAGCATGTGCCAAGTACCATAATATATGACTTTGAGGTATATACCTTCAGAAATAGTAATACAAAAGACAATTAATACCATGCTTACCGTAAGCATGCGTCAAGAACCTAAAACATATGACTGCGAGGTGTAAAGCTGTAAAATTTGCCAAAAAAGCTAACATGTTATTGTTAGCATGCTAACAGTTAGCATGTGGCAAGCACCAAAATATATGACTTTGAGGTGAATACCTTCAGAAAAAGTAATCCAAAAGACAATTAATAGCATGCTAACCGTAAGCATCCGTCAACAACCCAAAATATATGACTGCTAGGTGTACAGCTGCAAAATTAGCCAAAAAAGATACCTTGTTGATGTTAGCATGCTAACAGTTAAAATGTTCCAAGTACCCAAATACATGACCCTGAGGTGTATACCTTCAGAAAGAGTAATCAAAAATGCAATTAATGGCATGCTAACCATAAGCATGTGTCAAGACCCCAAAATATATGACTGCGAGGTGTATAGCTGCAAAATTAACCAAAAAAAGTAAACATGTTAATGTTAACATGCTAACAGTTAGCATGAGCCAAGTACTAAAATATATGGCTTTGAGGTGTATACCTTCAGAAATAGTAATCCAAAAGACAATTGATAGCATGCTAACCCTAAGCATGCGTCAAGAACCCAAAATATATGACTGCGAGGTGTACAGCTGCAAAATTAGCCAAAAAAGATACCATGTTGATGTTAGCATGCTAACATTTAGCATGTGCCATGTATCAAAATATATGACTCTGAGGTGTACACCTTCAGAAATAGTAATCCAAAATGCAATTAATAGCATGCTAACCGTAAGCATGCGTCAAGAACCCAAAATATATGACTGCAAGGTGTATAGCTGCAAAATTAGCCAAAAAAGCTAAAATGGTAATGTTAACACGCTAACAGTTAGCATTTTAACATCAATATGTAACCAAAATATCTGACTTTTAGATGTAACTTTAGGATTGTCAACTCACTAAAAAAAGGGTTAGTATCATTATTTTGGCCTTTTAGTAGGATGACTGAAGACATCTAGAACCAATAGGAAAGGTAACAAAAACTATGGGTGCCATCCCTCCATCCATCCATTTTCTACCGCTTATTCCCTTTTGCGGGGCGGGGGGCGCTGGCGCCTATCTCAGCTACAATCGGGCGGAAGGCAGGGTACACCTTGGACAAGTGCCAAACTGAGAAATCTGAAAAAAATACCCTTACAATAAGCCACTACAGAATGCAATATTGACGTGAATACACAAATGCTAACAGCTAACATCATGTAAATAAAAATGTGACTCAAGGGTTAGCACGTGCCAAGTACCAACATATATGACTCTGTGGTGTATACCTTCAGAAATAGTTTAAAAATCTAATAGCATGCTAACCGTAAGCATGCGTCAAGAACCTAAATATATGACTGCGAGGTGAATAGCTGCAAAATTAGCCAACAAAGCTAACATGTTAATGTTAGCATCCAAACAGTTAGCATGCATCAAGTACCAAAATATCTGACTTTTAGATATGAATTTAGGATTGTCAACTCCCTAAAAAAAGGGTTGACCTAATTTATTTTGGCATTTTTTGTGTGTAAACTAGGTGTCAGAATAAATGTATCAAAGTTATCACAAACATTTGTGTTTCAATGAGTTCCCGGCGAGCAGAAAAAGGCTGTCTTTAATCCGACCAAGCAAAATGCTTGTAAAACTCCACTGTGTAGGACGGGATGCAACATGAAGGAGTTCTGTTTCTTTCATATATAGTAAACAACAGAAATATATTGTCTTGACCCGAGAACTACTAAGCAATGAGGAGGCAGGACCCGACTCCCCCTCCAGGGACCTTTACTGTGAACTCTTTTACGACCTTTTCTTTGAACCGTTTGGCTGTTTACGGCCCCCCTCCCTTAGAAACAGCTGTTGCCATGTAATCAGGGAAAGTCCAAATAAAAGAGGTGTACAATCTTTCGCCAGAGCGTGATGGGAACTGTACGAGAGTACAGCCCAGACGTCTCTCGTCAATTGAGCCAAATCTAATTCTGTCTCTGTTTAATTCCTTGCTCCTTGTCTTGTTTAACAGATGTCATCAGTGTTTGAACCTGACACAAGGGTCGTACGGTATACCGGCACTACCATAGTACCACGATACTAATTAATCATATTCAGTACTATACCACTTCCAAAAAGTACGGGTCCCGTCCCTCTTTTTTTAACGGGCATGATGGCGCGTCATCTCGTCATGACATTGCTGGTTTTACGAGCAGTGGAGCATGTTCAGCAGCACACAATCACAGAGTACTTACAAGCAGACACAGTGTGTAAACATAAAAGGGAGAACCGACGCATTTTGGCTTGAAAACTGACGATAAAGGTGAAGTTATAACACTGGAACGGCAATTGGAAGAGGTGTTTTAAGACATGGCAAGCTAGCTAGCGGCTAAAGTCCATCCACCGTCGGTAGTGTTTTAGCTACTTCTAAATCACTAATCCTGGTCTCCATGGCGACAAACATGCTTCACTACACACCGGCGTAAAAATGTAAACAAACGCCATTGGTGGTTCTACACCTTACATGCACTGTAATGATACCAAGTACAGGAGCGTATCTAAAGTTAAAGTCCCATCGATAGTCACGCATACGTGGTGTGGTGAAATTATCCTCGACATTTGACCCATCCCCATGTTCAACCCCCTGGGAGGTGAGGGCAGTCTTGTCGATACTACTATGACTACATCGATATTTTGTCATGATCGCGGGCCAGATCATGTTTTGTTTAGTTCTGTTCTGTTAGTTTTAGACTCCTTTAGTTCCTGTTTTGTGCACTTCTGGGTTTGTTTTGGTTACCATGGGTACTAATTGGGTTCACCTCCAGCCGAGCACTAATCAGAAAGCTATTTATTCATGTTGCTTAGCACACCCGGTCGGGCGTCATTGTTTGCTTCACGCAACCTACTACGTTAAGTCTTGTTTGTGTCATGCAACAGTTTCGTGAGTGTTCCAGGTCCTTAGTTCTCTGTTTCCTGCTCTAAGTAAGTACTTTAGCTCCAAGTGCGATCAGCACGTTGTACTACTTTGATTTTTGAGAATTAAAACATGTTCTTACCTGCACGCTTTGTCCAGAATGGTCCGTCTGCATTTTGGGAGAACGAACCCCGCAGTGAGTAGCGCCAAACCACAACGTGACATATTTCTTATCGTCACAAAATCTTTTCTCCTTTTCAAAATGTATATTATGTTTATAAACACAGGTAATATGCCCCTGGACTATTGAGGACTTTGAATATGACCAATGTATGATCCTGTAATGACTTGGTATCGGATCCATACCGAAATGTGTGGTATCATCCAAAACTAATGTACAGTATCAAACAAGAGAAGAAAAAGTGATTATTACATTTTGACAGAAGTGTAGATAGAACATGTTAAAAGAGAAAGTAAGCAGGTATTAACAGTAAATGAACAAGTGGTTTATAATCCATTTTTACAGTTTGTCCCTCATAATTTTGACAAAATAATAGAATGGAAAATGACACAATATGTTACTGCATATGTCAGCAGCTAAATTAGGAGTCGTTGTTTCTTTACTTACTAATAAAAGACAAGTTGTCTTGTATGTTCACTATTTTATTTAAGGACAAACTTGCAATAAGAAACATGTCTTTAATGTACCCTAACATTTTTTGCTCAAATAAAGCCAATAATTAATTTTTTGTGGACCCCTTTATGTAGAAAATTAACGAAAAAATTATAGTTATAAGTCAAAATTGTCAGGCTTTCCCCTGACAGTTAGTCTATGTTTTAGTTTTTTCCTCTGCATTTGTCTGTTTCCTCTGTGTTTAGTATCTCCTGTCTTTAGTTCCTGTCTAGTGCTCTTATTTTGTCAGCTTCCTGTCTTGTTCCCTGAGTGCTGTGTTCCTCCTCAGCTGCTGCTAATTGGCACTTGGCCACACCCGTTGCCAATCAGTCCGCTCCTATTTGTACCTGCTTTGTGTTGTGTCAGTTGCTACATCATTGTATTGTCATTTGTATTGTCATTCGGACCTGTATTGTCGTTGCCTCATGTCACTCTTGTGTCTTTGCTACCTGTCGTGTCTGGCATCATTTCAGCTATTACCTGTCGTGCTACATCTTGTCCTGGTCGTTGTAGCGGTAAGCTGTTTTTGTTAGCCATTAGCTATTGCCAGTGGTTCTGTTTGTTATCCATTAGCTTCCATGCTAAAGTTCCTTTTTTGTTTTTCTAGCTCCCAGTGCTAGCTCTCTTAGTTTGTTATTCCGCCCACGTGCGTGCTTTTTGTTTGTTCTTGTGTAGTTTTAATTAAATTAGGTTTTCATATACCATGCCTGCCTCCATCTCTGCATCTCGGGGTTCGACAACAACAAGCACACCTGACAAAAAAAAAAAATGTCAGGTTTTATGTTCTTTTTGTCAGAGAAAACACTGTTTTTTTATGGCAAAAACACAAAATCTGCAATATTTTCCCCCCCAAAAAATGTGAACAAATATATTTTTCCCCCAAAAAAGTGAAACATTTTATGTGAAGTAATTGAAACCTTAAATAGGTTAATAATTCGTATTTGTTTATGTTGATTCATTATTCTTTTTAGAGCAATGACACATTCAATTAAAAAAAAAAATAAAAACACAAAAATTCTTGCGACTCAAAATAGGTCATAGATTTGTTTTTCTACTTTCCACACTTAAATCTCTAGATCACCTTTTTATCTTTTTTGTTTGTGGCAAACACAAAATCTGCAATATTTTTCCCAAAAAATGCTCAAAGTGAAAAATTTGATGTGAAGTAATTGAAACCCTATATAGGTCAATAATTCATTTTTTATTATTATTTTAATTCATTATTAGTTTTGAAGCAATGACACATTCAATAAAAAACAAAACACTGTAATTCTGGGGACTCTAAAAGGACTCCACCCATAAAAAGGTAAAAATAAGTCTTAGATTTGTTTTTTAAATTTTCCACACTTAAACCTGCAAGTCACAGTTTTATGTTTTATTTTTGTTTTTTTTGTTTTTTTTTATGGCAAACACAAAATATGCAATATTTTTCCCCAAAAATGCTCAAAGTGAAAAATTTGATGTGAACTAATTGAAACCTTAAACAGGTTAATAATTCATATTTTTTTATTTTAATTCATTATTAATTTTGAAGCAATGACACATTCAATTAAAAAAAAAAAACACTAAATTCTAGGGAGTCTAAAAGGACCCCACCCATAAAATGTTAAAAATAAGTAATTGATTAGTTTTTCTGCTTTCCACACATAAATCTCTAGATTTATTTTTTTCATTTTTTGTTTGTTTGCATAATGCCCTTTTTTTATGACAACCACAAAATCTGCAATATTTTTCCCCAAAAATGCTCAAAGTGAAAAATTTGATGTGAAGTAATTGAAACTAAAATTGGTTAATAATTAAAAAGTAAAAGTAGCAATGATTGTCACACACACACTAAATGTGGCTAAATTATTCTCTGCATTTGACCCATCACCTTTGATCACCCCCTGGGAGGTGAGGGGAGCAGTGAGCAGCAGCGGTGGACGCGCCCGGGAATCAGTTTTGGTGATTTAACCCCCAATTCTAACCCTTGATGCTGAGTGCCAAGCAGGGAGGTAATGGGTCCCATATTTTAAACATGTTTATTCATTATTAATTTTTGAGCAATGAGCCTTTCAATTAAAAAAAAACACAAAAATTATCGGGACTCTATAAGGACCCCACACATAAGTCATACATTTAGTTTTCTACTTTGCACACTTAAATCTTTAGATCAACTTTTATGTTTTTTGTTTATTTATGCAATGCCCTTTTTTGGGCAAACACAAAATATGCAATATTTTCCACAAACAATTTTTATCATTGGAAACTTGAATAGATCAATTCACGACAACATTGATTTTAATTATTATTTTTCATTTATTTAATCATAATATTTTTAAAATTTACCGAACTTTGCCGGCCGCAAATGGCCCCCGAGCCGCACTTTGGACAACCCTGCCTTAAACGCATCTGGTCTGCCAGAGAATAACAGTACATAGCAGAAGGGATCAGTGTTGCCAACATAACGACATTGTTGTTATATTTAGCGAGTACAAAAAGTGAATAGTGACGAATCCAGTAACCTTTTCGGGTCCTATTGAAAACTTTTTAAGACTCGGACATGAAAACAACGTATTGCTCTTCTCAACGAGCAGCATGTCCGGCTGTGGGACCTTCCCTGATCTAAGAGCAATTACAACTAATCAGGTGTGACTTCAATCAATCAATCAATCAATGTTTATTTATATAGACCCTAAATCACAAGTGTCTCAAGGGGCTTAAAAACAACGACAAAGAGAAGCGGCAGAAGAAAGTTCTAAACACATTTGGTTTTGCTTTTTTTCAACGTGCATTAAAAAATGGCCATGCACATGTGTCATGGCCAATTACCTTTGGTTCAATATGTCACGTTCTATCAAGTACTTAATTTTTTACCCTCTATGACCATATCAGTCTGCTTCCAAAAATCCACTGCCTTGTTCTTATCAGCGTGCATACCGCTGATTGCAGAAACTCGACAAAATGTGCTCACGTGCAGTTTTAATCTTGGCAACCTCTGCCGAGCTTTTTGGTTTGTGCTTTCATAACCAACTGAGCAGACTTTGCATTGTTTGTTTTGGCCTTAAAGCTGATACGCTGAGTCACGGGAAGACAGACGATCAGCACCTTCAGAGTGTTTGCATAACTGTGCGTGTATGTCTGCGAGTGTGTGTGTGTGTGTGTGTGTGTGTGTGTGTGTGTTAATGGGGACATATCTCTGTTTCAACCGGGGGTCCTAGACACGCGGCCCGCGGGCCAATTGCGGCCCCTTGGGACGTTATTTTGCGGCCGCCCACCTTAATATGAAAGTTTAATGTTAGTGGGCCCGCAAGTTTTATATGAATGGCGCTTGACAGCGTTGTGTTATTTGGGTCCA